>NW_015387794.1:331825-332901 GCF_001527695.2 Protobothrops mucrosquamatus | reverse complement strand
GCCGTTATTAGGGGTTAGAGAGCCAATACCTAATACATCATTAGCCGCTTTCGCCCTCGATAAGACTGGATCTCACAGCAACAGGGGGCGTGTCAAAGTTTGGCTACTTGGTCTCAGGAGCAGGCAGACAGAGGAAACCCACCGGTGGATTCTCCATCTCCGTACTGAGAAAAGGCGTTCAGGTAAGACAACGCCCCTTCTGTTCTATTCCTATTACACCAAGTCAAAAGGATAGAGCACACTATTCTACTAAGTTAGATTTAAGCTACTTAAAAGAAAATCTCCCAAAAAAACCTGGTGTCCTCTTATGTGTGACCACAACCCCAACCACTTTCCATGCCCATTTGTGCCTCTTGCCTTTCCAAAAAACATTGATAATTGTCAGTTACCAAAATTGTCAACATGATTTCCCCACCACCACCACCTCCCCCTCCCAGCATTTGAAGTTTTGCAGAAATGGGGCGTTGTCTTACCTGAGCGCCTTTTCTCAGCATGAAGATTAAGACAACCCAGTAGTGGATTCTCCATCCAACCATGCTGGAGAACCTCTTATCTCTGCTTCCTGCATTTTGCCCATTCTTACTTTTTCTTTTATGGTTCATCTGCAGGAGCGTGAGAACAGACACAAAATACACAGGTCGAAAGCGGAAACCTCACTTCTGACTTCCTGCTAATTGGATTGAAGTCATTCTTCGAAGTTTTTTGGAGCTAGGCTGTTTGTTGTGGGGTGGAACAGGAAGCAGATTCATAATCTGAACAGAAGCTGCTGAAGACTTCCAGGCTGGCCACAGTCCCTTCTCTGCTCCAGCCCCTTTAAAAAGAACTTCTCACAGAGAATATGGGACCCAAACAATTCACCGTTTCTTTGCTGCCTGATTCTCAGAGCCTCCTTTGGCTTTTGATGGTTTCAGATTAAGTTGTGTCGGTTTTACTACTCCAACTCTCAATTAAATGAAGTCTGGGAAACGGATTCTGCATCATTGCTAGTTGGTTTAAGCTGCTGCAAGGGGCCCCCCCAATAGCCCCCAATGTATTTTGAGATTTCCATGTTGGCTTTTAAAGCTGGAGGAATGATA
>NW_015387794.1:298280-328954 GCF_001527695.2 Protobothrops mucrosquamatus | reverse complement strand
GCCGTTATTAGGGGTTAGAGAGCCAATACCTAATACATCATTAGCCGCTTTCGCCCTCGATAAGACTGGATCTCACAGCAACAGGGGGCGTGTCAAAGTTTGGCTACTTGGTCTCAGGAGCAGGCAGACAGAGGAAACCCACCGGTGGATTCTCCATCTCCGTACTGAGAAAAGGCGTTCAGGTAAGACAACGCCCCTTTGCTTTGGTTCTTGTCTGGACTAACTCACAAGGCTGACAATATCAAAGGATTAACAATTCAACTGTGAACGTGAAAAAATCGTATCAAGTTACATTAGTAATATAAGGGGGAGTCAAAGTCAGTACTTAGAACCCAAAAATAATAGCTCAATTTCCATTTTTATCAAAAGCAAGCCATTCAACATTACAGTGATCCAAATTTTAATGTCTCCTATGGTTTTTCCAACCATAGAAGCAGCAATGGAAATGGAACTTGTGAAGTCAACTCTGCAAACTGACACCATACCTAATTGTAGAAGACTGGAATGCTAAAATTAAAATTATTTGTTACAAATTAATAGAAAAATCTGGTCTAAATGAAGAAAATTGTGCTAATAAATTTATTATGTGTAGAAAAACATTCTTCCAACAATATAAAGGAAGACTCTACACAAGGATAGCACCAAAATCAATTTGACTATGATCTTCAAGTGGGAGGAACTATGTTCAGTCAACCAAACCAAGATCGGATATCAATGGAGGTTCAAATCCCAAACAGTTTCTTGCAAAAATCACAATTTAAAATTAAAGAAATCTCAAATCATCAGATCAAGATATGATTTCAACAGTATCCTATATGGTTATTCAGCAAAAAAATAGATTCTATGATTTGATACACAAAATGCCTGAAGAGCATGGGCTAAAAATTCATGATGTCAGTAAAGAAAAAAACATCCAAAATGAATGAATGGATAAATAAATAAAGGTGAAATCATGCAGATTTGGGTGCAGACAATTCAAGGTCCACCATTTAGAATAGATGCAAATATTAAAGCACAGAAAGACATGGAAATGTAAAGTTGATTTGTAATCTTCTTAGTTTCATGTTGATTAGCTTTATACTGTGTTAGGTAGAAAAATGTACAGATTATAGAAGTGGAAAGAGAATGAAGGCACTTCCCTGTGTGAAACAATATCATTTTGTATGGGACAAAAAAAATGGAATAGTATCCACAGGCTTACGAAAATGCATGGCTTTCAAGAGTAGAACCTTTTCTTAAATGAGGTCTGTGGTTATTTTTTTTTAAATAAGAGGGTTCAATATGTTCGTGTAAGCAATGCGAACTGAAGTGTGATTTGTTGTGGTGTAGACAGATCCTTGTGGCACTCAGTGTGAATTCTGCTTTTAAAAATGTGCTTTTGAAAACTTTTCATTAAATGTGAGTAATTTCTTTTTCATTTCCAAATGACATATTATATTATATTCGAATAAAATATTTCCTCTCTGCTTTTCTCTACTTACTTAGAGTGATAATAAACATATGGAAAGGCAATTTGTTACAATGCTGGAATCATAGGAACTTTATTCAGATACTTTTTAAAAGCAAGATTACTTTATAGCATTTGTTAGTTTTCATTTTATTTATATCTAAGACTAGGAGTCTATATTGGATGCGATATGTACCTTAATTCTGCATCCACAGTGTGTGCAACAGAATTGTTATAAGTAAGGTGATTTCTCTTGAATAGAGTATGTTATTTGAATTATTGTTAAACTCTACAACCTTCAGCAATAATTTGTCAGTTGAAAATATTATATTAAGAACTCTAAATACTAAATGCTGTCAGTTCAAAACAGCTTTTAGTATTTAGAGTTCTTAATATAATATGGCACTACTTTGCAGTTTATTTCTTTGATAACTTTTTTATGGGAAAAATAAAATTCTAGAACTTCATTTTGATATTTGATATTTGTCTTTTCTTTTTATTTGTAGGCTCAGCAGATGGCTTGGGGAAAATAATACAGAGATTTCCCTTAAAGGATTTGGATGATACTCCTTTTCCACAAGGAATAGAGTTGGTAAGTTGATCTGTAGCATGTGTTTATAAAGTTTTAATTCTGGGTTTGTACATCACACTTTACCATAAGGTTAGCTTAGCTTCAGCTGTAAATTTATATTGTGAACAAATGATTGCTTTGAGTATTAGAACTTAGTAGGACATGTGAATGTGAAATTCTGAGCTTCATTTGCCTACAAAATGGCAAGTACTAATATATTGGTAATCTAAAAACAAATGCTGATTTTATTAACTTTCAGAAACCGAACTTTCTATAAAGCAGATGAAGCAAGTATCCTAAAGCATTTAGGTTAAGCTTGGTTAATCTAGCTTCTTAGCTACACTCACTTATGCATGTGTTGGTCCATCATTGGTTTGCTTTTGTCATGAAAACTGACTTGATGTGTCTCATATATTTGTACATGTTTGTAGAAGTCAGGATATTATATAGTGATATTTGTAAAGTAAAATAAGTGATTGTCTAATTTTAGTGAATATTAAAGATAAAACTATTTAAATTTATTTATTATTAAATTTAAATAGCCTCCCATTTCATTTTCATGACTTTTCTAAATCCTTTCATGATCAATCACACCAGCTTTTTAACTTCATAAATTTTTTCTTGGCACTTTAGGTATGGCATTGCTATTCTTTAAATGCAATCTTAAATTTTATTCAGAGCTCTGAAAAGAGTCAGGGAAAGAAACTTAATGATTTCTTGGTGTGATTATCACATTCAGCATAACAAGTTTTAAAAATGGAAAAATGACTTTACATATAATATTATTTAGGTGTCTGTCATTATGTCATAGATCCGGTATTGCCGGTGTTCATTTTTTGAGAGGAAGAATTCATAATATCACAAATTTGCCAGAAAAGAGGAGTGGGGGCACAGAACAAATTTTGAAGTTAATGTTTTCTTCTGAATTAGAAATTGTACAAGTAATAGACTTTGAGAACTGCTGGGCTTCTTTTTTAGTAATGATAACATTTTTATTGTAGTGCATAATTTGATGTATGAAGAAAGGTCTGGGCTATGATAATTTCGATTTAATTGCATCCAAATATGCCATATTTCATAAACTAGCTTTAAATCAGTGAGCTGAAGGCAACTCATTTCAGTTTCCATCAAAAATTCTTAAGACTTTATTACTTAAAAGACTGTCAGTATATAATTCCTACCAGGCATGTATGGATTATACATTATCTGCACTGTAAAGGATCAAGGCACAGTCAATCCAATTTAATCAACCATTTCAGTTTGACAAGAGTAACATCTGTATAGAAGCCAATTCCATGATAGAATTCCATACAGTAGGATCAATTTTAATAGTATTCTCCCTGAATAATTACATCTATATACAATAATTGCATCTATATACAATATTTAAAATCCCACATGCAGACATTGTGCATATTTAGACTGGCATCCAGAATAAGGCATATTTTAGTGTTACAGCAGCCATATGGCATAGAGGCTTTCTGGCACTCATGCATACAGTAAGGCGAAGTGTAAACATAATTCTTTGGTTCAGAGCCATAAAAGGAAATGCTTATCACTATACATTTGCACATGCAAGACTAACTGTGAGCTTCCTGTACTTATAAACAAGATCATGATATTCTGACATAAATTGTGGATGGATATGCATAATAACCCATTATTTTGGTGTTTTAATACTTCCATACATACTGTGGGAACATTTTTTCTGTTTCTTGTAAAAATCACATTGTCAGGAAAATATTTTTAGAGATGTGATTCAAAAATTTAGCATAATGAATTCTTGGCTAAGATGCAGTTGTACTATGGGAAAAGAATACAATAAGAGCAATCAGTTCTGAAGTTTTATTATATATATACAAAAGGCTTCTCTTTAAATTATAGTTCTATTTATATCAGTAAATAGGAACTTTCAGAGAAAGTTGGTGGCATTTTGAAAATAGATAATGATTTCACAGAAGCTCTTGATGCTATATATTACAACATATAGAATTTAATTTTTTTTTACATTTTTGATTTAGGTACATCTACATTTATTGTTTTTATAAAGTGGCATTCCATGTTCTTTGTTGAAAGCCGATAACAGTTTGATTCATAGTAAAAACAACCTTATAAACAATATAAACTCATTGTCATGTGTCATATAAAAACTATCTCACATATGAATTTAATGACTTACGAAGTTGATGATTATTAAATAGATAAAATTTTCCACAGGTTTTGATAAAAGTGATAAACAGCATTTCTATTACTTCTCTTAAAATTTCTGCTTAGATTAGGGTTTCCTATCTGATATATGCTTTTCTCTTTCTTCTATCATAGAGACACAAGGTATTGTACATGGGTTTTGTGTGTGTCTCCATCCTTATCTTTTCCAGACCTAGGCTTCCTCTGCTTCAATAGGTTGCAATCATGTAGCACTGAGCCATAATCAAGAAGGTTTTATTTTATTTTATGAGACGTGAGAGAATAATGACAATGTTTTTAGAAATAATGTACTGTAGAATTCTCTTTGTTCATACCTATTTGTAAAGATGCAAATACATTATTTCCTCCTTAATTACACATGACTCATGACACTATGCTTAGAACTGCTTCTCTTCCGTTAGGCATAGCATTCCACTCCCTTATTTTAGGTTCAGGGTTCACATCTTCCAATTAACTTGGAAGACGTGATTTACTTCCGGTTTCTTTCTCCCGGGCTATCCTTATGCTCCTCCCTCTTTCCTAGTTGCTGGTTTAACTATATATATCCCAGACGGTTCTGCACATTGTCAAAGCAAGGATATACAGTATTTGCAGCGTTGACAGTAACATTGCATTTATTACCAAATGGATGATGTGACACTTTATCCTAGTTCCATACCCTCTGATCAGTTTTTTAAAACTCAGTTTCTTAGTCTATGGAACATCTACTAGTCACTGTAGTTCAGGTTTATAATACTATTGTCTGTTAATTTTCATACAGCTGAAAATTTAAAATTGAAAAAAATATAAATTTATCTTAAATAAATTAGAATAGGCACTTGGTTTAAAACAATAATTCAAAAAGTTGCATAATTTTGCATTATCAAAATATGTGTACTAAGAAACTTCATGTTACATTTCCAGTAATTCTGAGAAAATTGAATTCCTTGAGCTAAAAATGTATTCAGAGTTCACAGTGCCCTAAAACTGAACTTTAGCTATGTTATTTTTTAATCTATGTTTCTTCATTTCCAGTAGTAGAATTCCATTCACTTTTAGAAATATAAATCTCTAAACTAAACTTCATTGTTTTGTAAGGTTCAGAACAGAAAGCATGCCCATAAAGATCAAGTATAAAATATTGAGTCTTTTCAAAATCAAGTGGATATTTGAAAGATATTTCAATTCAAAAGCATTAGTTATTAGCATACCTGGCAATCGGGTTTGTACAATTTTTAAAAATATTTTTTAAATATTGTCTTTATTATTTTTACAAAAAGTCACAGTGATGGACATATCTAATAAAGTTTCCTCATCCTAGTTTCTCCACAACAGCCATATGAGGTGAGACGGGCTAAGACAGAGTGACTGGCCCAAAATCACCTAGCCAGCTTTCATGTCACTCTAAAGAGCTACCTTTAATACTGGTCTAATGAGCCATGGTACACTAGCCTTGAATTATTTAAAATAAATTTAGGACAGCCAAATATTGGGAAGGCTATATTATATCAGTTTCTGAAAAGATATGCAAAGCACATATTTTTGCTATACTTTTAAAAGGAAGTGTAGGTCATTCTATTCTATTGAGCTATTTTGTGAACTTGGTTAGTTGTTTCATTGAAATGAATTCAGATATTTCTATTAAATAATAATCTTGTTTTAACAAGATTGGTTAAACAATTTTAATTATAGTCAAATATACAAGACCTTAATCAATATAATTTGAAAGTAAAATCTTACGATGTCACATTACAGGGCACAGTTATCTTTCAAAGTCATGATTCCCTTTGTTACAAATCAGTTCCAACAAATATTTGTCACTGTCATTTCTGAATCTTAGCCCAATAATACCAAATGCAACTAAGCCTAGAGTTCATTTTGAAAAACTTCTAGGTCTAATGTTCCATTTTTTGTTGAAGTAAATCTTAATGATCTATACTAAAACAAAATCTTCCTGTACAAAATGTTTTTTATTTCAAATGAGATGATAAGCCAAGTAATTTAAAAAACAAATTTCCAAAGTAAACAGTGTAATTTAAAGGTCATTAAATATCGATATCAAAGTACTAAAAAGAAAATGAAGAACTAGTCCAGCAAAAAATAAATAAAAATATGTTGGCAGCAAGGTACTGGGGGGAGAGGGGAAGATAGATGGGCAAAAACTATTCATTCCCATTAATGTATTGATATAAATTGAAATCTTTAATGGGAATGAATAGTTTTGCCCCATCTATCTCCTGCCCGCTACCTTGCTGTCAAGTACATATTTCTCACACTGTGTTGAATATCTGTCCTTAGCTTTTTCTTTTTCTTATCTTCTTCATGTACTCCACCTAGAAATAGTTTTATGTCATCCCAGCTCTTGCTTAAATAAATCTGTTGGGCTTATAATTGTAGTTCTTCACCTAATATATCAAAAAGATGGGGATATGCAGTTATGACCTAGTGTCATTTCCATTTGTTTGGTTGGTTTTTTTCTAAATGGAGTTAAAACTATTTGTAAGTAATATATAAGACAAAAATATGCTTAAAGTTATTACTATGTTCTATGATAATACATATGCTAGGTTTAAACTTTGCTACTGTGCATGTGTATTCATGTGGTGCATAATGAATCACTAAGTCTCTTCTCTAATCATGTGTTTGTGGTTTTCAATTCAAGTGTATACAAGTACAAGAATGCATGTATTGCATAGCAAGTCAATTAGGCTGCTAAGTGCATTTTGGTGAGTTCTTCATCAAAACCTCCTCCCCTCTTTTCAAATTGAAACTTCAGTATTTGAGAAAAGCTTAATTTTTATTTTATTATTTTTATTAATAAAATAAATTATAATCCCAATCACACATACTTTAAGTAGTTCATACTCTAAAATATATCTGAGTTATTTGTGGAAGATCTGCAGGTTTTCATTCTAAAGATAGTTATAGCTTTGAAGCTAATTCTAAGGTTCAGAATAATTAATATAAAAAAATCATTGTGGTACAGACTAGAAGCATTTCTTCAATTCTCTTCCATTAATATTCGCCCCCACCTAGTTTTATAGTATTAATCACAATAGAGCAGGCGTGTCAAACTGCCGGCCCATGGGCCGGATGCGTCATGCGGAAGCCGTGCCCACTCCACTGCCAGCAATATCAAAACCGTCCCGATATGTTGTGTGATGTCATGTGACGTTGTGAGTTTGACATGTCTGCAATAGAATATTACCTCTTTACTGATATCTCGCTCGCTCGCTATTTCAGTAGTTATTTGTAACCAGTGATGAAAAATAATCATGATGAGGATTAACTGTGGTAAAAAAATATCAGTGTATTGTGATTTTTTTTAGAGTTCTGTTTGTATTCAGGTGATCCAAACAGATGAAACATATAGTTTGGGGACATTCTACTCAAGGTGAATGTTCTTTAGATTGAAATTAAATTTTAATTTTATTAACTTCCTAATTTTGTCTAAAATTTGATTTTCCAAAACATTCTATATTCTTAAATATAGTGGGAAGAGTATAAAGAGATAGTTTTGTGACTGAGAATTCTAGTTTTTATTCACAGAGAATGTTTTTATCAGGGCTCTCCAATCATAATACTTCGAGTGTGAGAATGTTGAAATAATGTTGCATAGTTCAGCACTTTCTGTTGTTTTTCTGTTCCTAGAGCAAAGAAAGTAAATGTTTTTGTGATGTTTGTGGGATTGAAGACTGGCATCAGTTTGTGCTGGAACATACTGTATTTTAAAAGTCTTCTGCCTCTCTTCCTCCTGTCATCCATCCAAATCCTATTGTACTTTCAATGACTTGTGCCTCTTTTTCCATGTTATTTTTACTATTGCTTCTAGCATTTTTATACAAAGTACCAAACAGCCCTTGTACTTATGCAAAAGTAGTTACCTTCTTTAAAATCAGTTCCTCTACGTCAGTTCTACCAGATAGATCATTCATTCCTAATTGCAGCTGCATGTAATTATGTATGTAAGTAAGCCTTAGTCAGCTTTTCTTGATAGGAAAATTAGACAGTAATGTAATTCCTCTCTTCTAAGGAGGTACATGTAAGAAGGGCCTTCTCTGTGGTGGCTCCCTCCTGTGGAACATCACATTCCCACAGAAAAGATTGGTTCCTACTTTGACACTCTTTCTCAAGACCCTGAAGACCCGATTTTGCCAACAGGCTGGAGCCCATCAAGTTACAGGTTTTTACTTTTGTAAGCCACCTGGATTTGGGTGGCCAATTTTCGTAAATAAATGGGTCAAATAATATTAAAATAAACTTTTATGGATGATAAATGTTGATTTGTTCATTTCTTCAAAGATGCCCACGTAGCTAAAATCTTGTTAGATTTACGCAGCAGGAGGTTTATGTTCAGACAAGCTTTTCCTTTTCTTCAGTCTTTTCATTTGTTCCATCACTAAATAAAAACCACTGGATATTGTGCATAGTGACAATAAAAAATCATTATGCCTATTTATAATACTTTCATTTAACACAGCAAGATAACGTTAGAAGCTACAGAGTTATCAGAAAAAGAGGCATCTTGCTTCATAATTTTGAGTCAACAGTTAGCAACTGGACTTAACAGGCAGTGTTTTAGATTTTTTTTCATTGCAAATGTCAGATTGATCTAGTTTTTAGTAATACCTCTTGACTGTCTTTTAAAACTGCATACCAGAAAAGCTTAGTTCATAATGAATCTGGTTGTAATCATATACTTGCAGAGACTTGCTGATGGTTTGAAGTTTCTAAGATGTGATATTGGATCCTTTTTTATTTCTGCTTCATGACCTTTGTATTAAATTTGACTGCCTTTTCGCCATTTAATAGTGGAATTGGAGCTTGTTTAAGAAAAGGGGCAGTTCATACTTTTTCCATATTTTCTTGAGGGAAGGTACTCAATAGCAGTGATTTCTAGAGGATCAAGATCAGATGCTTTGCTATTTGTTACCTCCGTAGTAATTCTTAATTGATCTTTAAAAGATGAAAGTTACCAACCACTCCAAAGTCAGCATCATCATAGATCAGTGGTGGTGAATCTATGGCACAGTTGCCAGAGGCGGCACTCAGAGCCCTCTTTGTGGGTACGCACGCTGTCGCCCCAGTCCTAGGCTTTCAGCTGGGTTTTATAAAACCTTCGCTTTAGGCCTCCGCTGCCGTGTGCAAAAAAAAAAAAGGGTTCAATCAATCAGTCAATTTCAACTTCTCGCAGGAAAAAAAAAGATCTTGCAAAGTTGGAATTGATTGAATTTTTTAGTCCCACCCAATCTGCCGTTACCACCGGAGCCATGCCCACCCAATGGGCCACGCTCACCCAATGGGCCACACCCATCCGGCACCCGACGATGCATAAGTGGGTTTTGGGTTGCAGTTTGGGCACTTGGTCTCTAAAAGGTTTGCCATCACTGTCATAGATACATCCTTTTGTGTGACGTGATAAAATCTCAGAAATATGTTTTATTCTTTTGCCACTCTAATACATCTGTGTATTAGAATCCTTATTCGTTTCCCTGCCCAATTGAGTTAGTCTTATTTATTAATCTTGTCCTTTCATCAATGGGATCGAGCATATGTATCACCTTTTTTCTCATTTCCTCTATGAGGCAGTATTGAGAAGGGCAGGTTAGACCAAAATACCAACTATTCGTAAGCTGGGAACTTTCTGACTGGAGAAGAAGAAAAACTATAATATGTGATATAAATATAATTTTTGTGCAAATTTGTGTCTACAGCTATGATACTCCCACCTATTATTTTTGTCATGTATGCTTTGTTGCTTAATGCCACTTTTATAGGAAATACCATTTCCTATAAAAATATAGGAAAGTAGCTATAATACCATAANTGGGGAAGCCAGGTTCACTTAATAACCATGTTACTAACTTAACAACTGCAATGATTCACTTAACAACTGTGGCAAGAAAATTTGTAAAATGGAGCAAAAGTCACTTAGCAACATAAACTTTGGGCTCACTTATGATCGTAAGTTGAGGACTACCTATAGTGCTGTCAGTTTTTGATCTGTTTTAAGTCAAGCCTTTAGAGTGTTTCATCCATACTTTGGGCATTAGCAGAGTTGTGGCATTCTATCAGGACAGAACTGATACTCACTGTTGCATTAATCTGCTTACTTGGTGTTATCATATTTGCAGTATCTTGCCCATTGCTTCCCAAATTACATTCTGTGGAACCCTGATGTTTTGCAGGACTTGAACTGGTGTTTTTTGAAAATATTTCCTTAATTGTATGGTTGCTTGGCCACTGATAATTTTTGCTGAGGAAGAAAGTTTTCCTTGCTTTAACAGGCTTCAAACTTGAGATCCTTGTTTGATTTCTCTGTGGTGGGATAGGAAGCCCTAGTATAGATTCTTGTCTCATAGAATACAAAACCAACACTTTTGTTTTTTTAAACAAACTCTACTAAATGATTTTTTGGACCAGCCTAATCCAAATATATCCAGTAGTGACACAACGCAGAGTTTGAATGCTTCTTCCTTTTTTTTAATTTTTTGATGCATGTATGTGAAGTCAGATTTTGATTTGTAACCAAAAGTAAGACTAGAAATTGAATTGATGATGCACCAAACGTCCACATTTCCAGCATTACTGCTTAATACTAAGGGGATTTATACTCAGTAAAATCAAAATCATCTTTAAATGCAGATAAATGCACTTTCCCTTTCTCACTTCTACCAGTGCATTACAACAGGCATTCACATTTCTACCAGCATGTAGCAGTGAATAACTTCTGATCAGACTAATTGAGAAATCAGTAAAAACTGGAGAGAACTAAACAGAGTTAGATAAAAATGACTACTTCAACATTTTCTTGCCAACTCCTACTTCTGCAAGTACAATAGCAATTATATTAACCTACATCATTTCCAAGAGGAGTATTGTGCAACAAAATAAGATGGGATTGTAGGAGAGATAGCAATGTTGTTGAACTTGTAACTAGCAATTATTGCCTAAGTTTACTATTTTTATCTTCCCTAATCCTTGTATGTCATATTCATCTTTTAAGTCATTCAGGAGATCACTTTCCAGTGCAAAATAAGATAAAAAGGCATTAATGAAATACAAATAATCATTTACATGACTCGTATTGGAAGTGTCTATTGAAAAATGAAGATATATTTATTGAATAAAATCACGTTTGAGATTTTTCTTCTTTCTTCTGGTTTCCAACCCCTTCTTTCATAGATTGACATCAATTCATATTATTAGCTAAGCCACAGGGCATGATGAACTTTTCAGATATCAAATTCCATGGAAGCTTTTTGTCTAGAGTTCAAGAAATTTTTGGAAAGTTGCTGGAAATGAACCAAGCAATTGAGAGAATTTAACTTTTTATTCAAAATACATTAAAGCTTGTTTTTAATATTCTGATTTGTTCATTCCAAGCAAGTAACTGGCATGTTTTCCCCAAAGGTCACCATCTCTGGTTTCTGTAAGAGCTCATGAGTTGTCAACAGGTTTTTTAGTTGTTGTTGTTATAAAACATCTGTATATCAGGAATCTAGAGATTAAGTTCAAACATGCTGTCTAATGCTGACCATAGTGTTTAAAAAATCCCTTAATTATTGTAGTATTTATAGCCTTGCTACAAAAGGTTGAAAATCCTTTCCAACTCTATAGTAATATGCAGCATGTCTTAAGAATTTATTTTCAAATGGTTAAAAGGTTCAAAATTTAGAAATGTGATTGTTTTTGTTTTACTGTACAAGGATGCACTGAATAGAAAGAGCAGAAAGTGAACATTTGTGAACATTTGTGAACATTTATTTGCACAAGTGAGCCATGTGCAGATCTGTACATTGGGGAAAAAACAACTTCATAAATGTATGGCACAACATAGGATAATAAACCCATCAGGACGAGTCAGCAGTCCATCTGCATTTAAAAGATAAAGGCCACTCTTTCAAGGCAGCAAAGTCCACATTTTGGACAGAGAAGACTGTTGGTTTGAAAGAGGGGTCAAGGAAGCCATCTATGTCAAAACTGAACAACCCTCTCTCAACAGAGGGGGAGGGATCCAACATCATCTATCTCCAGTCTACTACAAAGTCCTTTCAGCAGTTCCAAGAAGGCTCCACACCCATTTGCACTACTCAACGACTCTCTAAAAAAATGCAAATGAAAGGTTGTCTGCATGGAATATAAATCCTTCCATTCCCCACCATCCGGTCAGAGCTGAAGAAGCTTTTTGGATGAGAAGTAAAATGTCTTCAAAGAAAAACAAGAAAAACAAGATAGTCCAGTTGCCTCTTGGAAACAGCACCTTTGGGACAATTTGTTTCTCTAATTCTTTTACTGCTGCTTGTTCATCTGAAGAGACTGAAAATCAATTAAATGTAGAAGAACACTGTGTAGTAAGAGTTATTTTATATTTGATATATTTGTCCTGTTTTCAGTAACATCTTGTAATCTACAACATTTCTTACTGCCCTCATAAAGGTGTATCAATGTTCATATAGCTCTTCCACATATTTGCTAGTGGGACTGAAATTGAAATTCTTCTGCAAAGAATGTTAGGAACCTCCCACAGAACAAAGGGGATGAAATTTTTATCAGATTTTGTCCTCATGCTCTGGGGTTAGAACATTAAGGAACCCTCTGGATATGTATGAAAATGGTATGTTGTAAGGAGGCATTTGGCAATAACCATCCCCATTCCCCAGCATGGGTGGTTATTGGATTCCAGTCCTTTTTGTTTGCAAAAGGGAAAGCCTGGAATCAACCCAAAGTATTTGTAAAGAATTTTCTAATTTCTTAGAGGAAAAATGTTCTTTGTGTTTTGAAAATATATTGTCATTTTAGTCTCCTTTGTGGTGTTTTCTCCAGCTTTGGAGATACAGGAGTCAAAACCGTTAAGAATATTTCAAGTCTGAAATACTAGTTTGTAGGAGCATAGCTATTTATTTGTATATTAATTTGGGAAAGTGTAAAATATAATAAATGAATTTACAGTTTCTGTCAATGGAAGTGTTATGTGTCCCTAAGAAACAGGCTTCATTTTTCAATAAAGTTAATGATACTTGAAATGCAATTTGACCTAGCAGAATTTGGTATAACCATATATGATATTGGGATGCAGACAAATCCTCTTAATTGATTTGAAAAGGAAAATTACTTTTAATTTAAGACTTTTAATTTAATTCTCCATAAAAAGAACAAAACATTGTATTAAACACACAAAAATCTGTGCAATGCTTGGCTTTCTATTTTGTCTGCTCTAGCTAAAGTCAGCCCTGGAAATTGGTCTATATACACACTTAAAGGATTTGGAAGAAGTGCCTTCAATCTTAAACAAGCACAGCAGCATTTTATCCAACCAAAAACAGCTGCATGTTTTTTCAGGCTTTTCTACACGTCTGAAAGAAAAGATGCCATTCCTTTAACAGCCAGTGGAAAGAGTTGACTTCTGGAAACATTGGCATTTCTCCCCCCCCCCCCCCATTATGAAAAAAATAGAGAAAAGACATGCTTTTTTAATTAGTAGCAGAATGGTGTTTTGTTAATGTGAGCACTTATTCCCTATCACATATTATAGTTGCTGAAAGAAGTCGTCAGAGTAATTTCCTACACACACACACACACACACACGTGCATGGAATCATCTTTCTTCCTTTGCATCTGGACATCCTCAGAGCTGCCAGAAGCCACAAGTAGTAGTAGTAGTAGTAGTAGTAGTAGTAGTAGTAGTAGTAGTAGTAGTAGTAGTATCAATATTATTGATGTAGGTTATCTTATTTCTAAAATTAATTGTTCACTTATTAGCAATTGATTCTCACACAAACCATTCGCACCCACAGAAAGGTTTTGAGGGGGTAGGAACTCACTCTTCTTCTCCTTTTCAGAAAAAGGAAAATGGAAACCCGGAATGGAAAGATAATAAAACAAAGTTCTGTTTATTACAAAAAAGAGTTTAATTTAACCTATCAAACACCAGGGATGACCTCTACCCATCATAAGTTAACTGGGTCAGCTAATCTTATCTTCAGGGGGATCCTTATTAGAGATTTCTACAGTTGGCTCATTTGGTGAGTTTTCTCATGCTCAGCAGCACATATTGTTCCCAGTAAATGGAAAGCAAATACCATAATGCACAGATGATAATTGGAGAGAAAAACTAATTCCTCTCAGGTGAATATTTTTATAAATAACTCAGGGTGCAGAACAATAATATAGGAATAATAATATTCCTTCCTCTCTTATTTTCTCCACATTAACATTGAGTTGGGCTGAGAGAGAATGACTGGCCCAAGGTCACCAAAGGCAATCGTCATACCTAAGATGGAACTAGAACTCAGTTTCCTGGCTCCTAGCCTAGTGCCTTAACCACTAGACCGAATGGGCTCTTAAACAGCTGTTTTCTATCATTTATATATTTATATAGTAGTTACGTAGTTTTGCAGGACCAAACCTGGTCTTACATTGCAGTTTTCATATTCTACATACATAATATATAATCAAAAACTATTATATTCCAAAAATAAAAATAAAAACAAAAATAAAGTCATGGGTAGCAACATTAATCTTCAGAATAGAGAAGCTAGAAACATTTGGTTAGTATGTGAATTGTTATATTCTCCCATTTCCAAATGAAGTAACTACCCCAGTGGTGGCGAACCTATGGCACGGGTGCCAGAGGTGGCACTCAGAGCCCTCTCTGTGGGCACACGTGCCGTTGCCCCAGTCCTAGGCCTTCAGCTGGGTTTTATAAAACCTTTTCGCTTTAGGCCTCCGCCGTGTACCAAAAAAAAAAAAAAGATTCAATCAGTCAATTTCAACTTCTCACGGGAAAAAAAGATCTTGCAAAGTTGGAATTGATTGATTGAACTTTGTAGTCCCACCCAGTCTGCCGTTACCACTGCAGCCACGCCCACCCAATGGGCCACACCCAGCCAATCCAATGGGCCACGCCCACCCGGCACCCGACGATGCATAAGTGGGTTTTGGGTTGCAGTTTGGGCACTCGGTTTCTAAAAGGTTCGCCATCACTGAACTACCCATATATACAGTAGCAGAATATAATGGATCATAAGATCAAGACTTACAATTGTATCACAATAATTAAAAAACAACTACAAATCCTTGTTGAGCTAAGCCAAGCTGCATACTAATGGCGTTACACATCTGGGCAAGTTCTTAGCTTCATTTGCAGTCACAGTCCATTTCATGCTCTATTTGTGGAGCAAACTGACCATCTATTTAGCTTGGCTAATGCAGTATTTTATTATGCTCTTCATTAAATCCTATGGAAGTCCATGTTATATATATTGAGGCGTATATCATGTTCCTGAAATATTTCCTAATCTTCCAGTCTTTCCATGGTATCTGTTATACTGTTATTTCTATGTGGCTATAAACATGATTTACGTCTCCTTGGAGGCAGTTCAGCTCCATGCACTTTTGGATAAAATCTACGTTTTATTCGCTACATTTAGCACAGAAGAGCTGGGAAATTAATTTCCAATCTGTTCTGCTCCTGCCTTATCCTGGATAGGGCAAATCCTTGACGTACTCCAGTCAGCTGCACAATGAATGGATCAGTTTTGTCAGTTTTAAGTGAGATTTCTCTGAGTACCATCAGAGGGAGTACATTAGGCAAGTGATATTGATGTCACTTTTTTAAAACACCAAATAGGTTTCTTTTTACATGCTTTATATTTTAAACACCCACTGGTTGGGATTTTAACTGAGAAATTCTTATGCAGATTGTGTATATGAAGGTGTGTGAGAGGGAATGTATGTATTTTATAATGTATATAACACTCTGGAAGGATAGGCTAAGCAATATTTCCTTTTCCTTTCCAAACTCTCCCTTGACAAAAATCAGAGTGTGTCTGATGGTACTTTTTCATACTAACAGCTACAGTTTACAAGTTATTTTTATTGATAACTGTTGATAACTGTTTTATATCAGTATGGCATTTCCACAGTGTAAACTACAGGTAGTGGTCACTTACTAACTGCAGTTGGGCTAGCAACTCCATCAATAAGTGACAGGGTTGTAAAGTGAAGTATCACATGACAACATCTGACTTACATCAATTCTGGCTGCAGCCATTAAGTGAATCATCACAGGTTGTTAAGTGTGATATCATGTAACTGCAATCTATGACTTCCTGCCAGCTTCCCCATTGACTTTGCTTGTTGGAAGTTGGCTGTGAAGATTGCAAGTGGTGATTACATAACTGTCCTTTAGAGAATACTATGTCACTTCTAATGATCAGTCTTTTTCTCTCTTCTAAAGAAATATGTCTTTGTTCTTCCTCACAGGAACTTGTAAGCCATAGATACTAAACATAGAGGGGTGTGATGGCTCAGTAGTTAAAGATGCTGAGCTTGTCAGCTGGAAGCAAACAGCCTGGGTTTGAGACCTGAACGCTGTGCAACCGAGTGAGTTCCTCTTCCTTGCTGCAGTTCCTGTCCACCTAGCAGTTTGAAAGCATGCAAATGCAACAGAATACAGTAACAGAGTACTGTACGCTTTGGCATATAGCTATGCTGGCCACATGACCACGGAAAATGGCTTTGGACAACACTGGCTTCCTCGGCCAAGAAACAGAAATAAGCACTACATCCTAGAGTCAGACATGACTGGTCAGGGAAGGGAAACCGTTACCTATCAAACATAATGCATTAAACTAAGAAAAATGTATCACTAATATACTATATATAAAATTACAGAAACGTAATTCAAATGAATTTAACTGTCATTGAGAAATTGGCTTATATGGAGAATGATGAGAATATAAAATGTGTACATAAAGGTAGAATCAGATAGTTGAATCTATGAAATAAAAAATCTCTTATGTCTTTCCGATATTCAACCATATTGAATAATTTGAGATAATTAATGGAGGACATAATATAATAGTCTTAAATTCAGAAAGACAGGCCCCAAATGAGTATTAGAGGAATTTTCCCCCATTATGCATAGTTTGATAGTGGGAACTGAATATTAAGAAAAACAATGAGCTACATTTCTCTGAATATGTTGAAGCAAAGGGCCCAGATGATCCCAAATTACCTTTAGAGGAAAAAAGAGGTAGGGATTTTCCTGTTCTTTACATGTTAGTGATATTTTCTTGTAATCAATCGGTTTTCAAATATAGGGGTATTCGGTTATCTCTTTCATTATTTATTGTCTGGGAAGATAATCATTGCATTGCAGCTTGTTGACAAGAATATTACTCATACAATCCTTTTGACTAAGTTCCTTGACTGGTCAATGAACAGGTGAGTGAATTTCCAGGAACTTAATGTTGAAGGAGATAGATTGGTGTTTTGCATACAAAAAAACTGAGAACATGGACAAATCTTTGTTATAACAGCCTTGCTGTCTGCTCTTAAAACATCTTTGCCCATTTCAAGAGCAAGTTTCTTATAAGAGTTTCTGATTGCTGATATTCCATTACCACCTACATAGACATCTTTTTCCCAACCTTGCCATTTGTTTGCATCTGTGTAGAATTGACTTGATTTTTATTATTCACAACTGCTGTTGATGCATTTGACTTTGTTTCATAAAGATTTGTCTGTGCTACTGTTGACTTTACTGTTCAGAACATATTTGATGTTGGATTTGATGCTGGATTTGATGCATTCCATTCATAGCACTCATAGTATTCATAGCAATGTTCTCTACTCTTTCATGTACTTTGCTCTGCAAAGTTTCTAGGAAATTGCTATTGACAGGATGCTAGTCACAGAAAGACTTCAATAAATGCTAATAGAACTGAGACTCAGCCTCCTTCCATTATTTGTAGTAGAGGCAGTGGTATGCTGGTAAATGTTTAAGAACTAAGTTTTCTCGTTACATTGCTGCCGCCATGCTGCAGCCAGTTACCACACTAAGTGTTGGGGCTCAGCTGTGCTCTCAATCAGCTTGCAAAATTCCTGAAAATGTAACAGCACACCACTGAGTATAGGGCTATTTTACAATCCAAAAAACTGTTCAAGATGCAGCAGTTGGAGACCAGAATCTATTGAGTCTCCTTCAAGAGGTTTTATTTAAAAAAAAAAAAAGTGAGGAACAGATCTTATGAAAAAGGTAGTTGAAAATTAGAAGCAAAAAAGCCTTGAAATTCCAATATACTGTATAATTCATTGCCTTACTCACTCAGGTTGGTTGTTTTTGTTCTGATATTAATACTGATATTGGCAGAACTCATTGAAACAATGCAAGAAACTTGACGGAAACCATATTCAGTGTCTTCAGTTTCCAGAATATTGAAAATCTAAACAGAATAGTGTAAATGATTACTTTGTCATCTATATTCAACTTCATATGACTGCTGCAAAAATATCATAAAATTGGATCTGGTCAATTTAGGACCAGAATGACTTACAAACAGAAATTCCAGGTTCCATTGTGGTCGTAAGTCGAAGACTACCTGTAATTTAAAATATACAATAACCATATTCTGACAGCATATCATTTAACAGTATAACATCCTCCATCACTGCTTCCCTCCAGTGTAAATAGATTGTCTCCAGAAATAAAATGGGCCCTTTTACTTATGTTCTTCTGACAAATTGTTGAGATCCGGTTGTTTCAGAAGGCCTTCATAGATTTCAGTGTTAATGTTGTGAATGAAATATGGCACAGGTAAAAGCTTCCAAAGAAAATCTTGAAGGATCCGAATTACTGTTACAGATGGAGAGGGACACTAGCTTGATATCCTGGGTTACAAGCTCTACTGTATGTTGGAGTCCCCAGAATCTGACATAGAATTAAGAATGTTTTTATTTTTTTTCTACCAGCCTTCATTTGTCTTTCAATTCTGTAAGGGCTGTAGAGATTTTGGTATGTATTAGATCAGTGGTTTTCAACTGGTGATACACATATCACCAGTGGTACTTTGGCACCTGGCAGGTGGTACGCGACCCCTAGCCAAGTGTAGCGGGGGAGAGAACCAGCTAAAGCGGCACCGCACAGACTTGGAGGAGATCAGCTGGGGCCTGGCGCTGATCCTGGCACTTCCGCTGAGCCCTGACAGCCCTGCAGAAGCGCGGATCAGCTGTCAGGGCTCAGCAGCGCCAGAATTAGTGCAGGCAGGCAGGCAGGCAGGCAGGAAGGAAGGAAGGAAGGAAGGAGGTGGGAATGAGGAGAGAGGCAGGGTGGGAGGGAAAAAGGAAGGAAGGAACACCCCCCCCCCATGGTAACCACAATGTTAATGCGGCCCTCAATGAAATTGAATTTTACACCCCTGATATAAAAGGTTGTTAAGTGAATCTGGTTTCCCCTTTGACTTTGCTTGGCAAAAGGTTGCAAAAGGGGATCACATGTCCTTGAGACACTGCAGCCATCATAAATATGAATCAGTTGCCAAGCATCCGAATGTAAATCACATAATCCTGGGAATGCTGAAACAGTCATAAGTGTGAAAAATGGCCATAAGTCACTTTTTCAGTGCCATCGTAACTTCGAACAGTCACTAAGCGAACTGTTGTAAGTTGAGGACTACCTGTACTTTATCACTTTTTTCCCTTTTGGGGGGGGTCATCAAGTTTTTAACACCTTGCTAGACAACTGGTGGTACTTGGATATTGCCATATCCTAAAAGCGGTACAGTGGGTGAAAAGGTTGAAAAGCCCTGTATTAGATGGTGTCTGATGTGCTTAAATAACTCTGCTGATTGGTTAGTTTGTGAAATAACTCTGATATTCATATGCTGCATTTTAATTGTGGGCTAAACAACCTATAATCAGTTGTTTAGTTGTATTTACATAATATGTAGTTCTAGTTTATCAGCATGACATTATGCTATTAACAACACTTTCTGTAGTGCATGTGGTTTTATCTGAATTTAACATGTCATAATTCACAATGTAGGGTGCTGATAATAACCTTTAAAAACCTTCATGGGTTAGGATCTGGATATCAATGAGACTGTTTCAAGTAGAATCTTGTGTGTGCTGGTTTAAAGTATGTGAAGTACAATGGAAGGAGGCTTGGAGACAAGTATTCTTGGCTAGAATTTCCCTCCTGTGGAGCCAGCTATTGTTAGTCACTAAGATTTGCCTGAATGAAGCTGCATAAAAGTACAATAAATTAATAAGTAAACATTGAGTGGTTTTGTACTTGAACTGCTTGATTTGTTTGAAGCAAGGACCAATCTTGAATCATTTTTATTAAAAATCTGTGCACTGAAAAGGCTATGTTATTGTTAATTGTTACATTACATGACTTTCGTTATAATTTATATCTATATAATGTCCATCTGGACTGAAGCAACAGAGAAATTAAATGAATAAATAATCTTAGAACATCTGTATAAAGTGCCGTAAATATAGCAGAATATATTGTTAAACAGAATTTCTTCTTGAAAGGGCATATGACTTATTTTGTTGCATATAATAGTGTTATGCATCTGATACTTAGTAGAAATATCTAAATAACCAACGTGATCTGCAGTATATCATTGAATATGTCATTCATGTTGCTTGTTTAGTAAACTGATAGCTAGTTCATGTAATATTTTCACATACAAAATCATAACATTCTTTTTGTTTATTAAATATTCAGAAAATATGCTTTTCTGTTGTGTTCTTTAACTTAAATAATCTTGATTCTTGTGGACAATGCAACTGTGAATAGAATAGTCATAGATATCATTCAAAAATACTACAATTATTAGAATTTATATTTAGTGCATGGTCAAGTCTCCATCAGGTTAAGCTGGTATTTTCATGTAGTATATATTCATGTAGTTTTCCTTGTAATAGGTCCAAAAATAATTTGCCATTGTTTTTTTCTGGAGTGATGTTCAATGAGCTAGTCTCCTAGTTGTATACTAACCGTGCCTGACCTTGCTTAGCTTCTAAACTCAGAGAAAGTTGGTCCCGTGCTTCTCCTGTTCAAACCAGGGTATAAGCGATAAACAAGTACCATTTGCTTGGAGTTGCTTGGAGAAAGAATAACAGAATAACAGAATTGGAAGGGACCTTGAAGATCTTCTAGTCCAACCCCATGTTCAAACAGGAGACCCTATACCAGGGGTCTTCAAACTTGGCCCTGGCTGAGGAATTCTGGGAGTTGAAGTCCACAAGTCATAAAAGGGCCAAGTTTGAAGACCCCTGCCCTATATAATTCCAGACAAATGGCTTTCCAGTTTCTTCTTAAAAGCCTCCGGTAATGGAGCACCCACAACTTCTGAGGTTAACCATTCCACTGATGAAAATTTCAGAAAAAGAATCTGAACTATTTCATTAGCTTTATTAGTTTTTTTACATGTATTAAATAAAATTTTATTGAAGGACAGAACAGGTTTTCTTTCAAAATATTTTGATTCAGACTTCATTTTAGCATTCTTTTTTAAACTATAGATTATGAAATGAGATCAGAAATATTCCTTGTATTATCAGAGAGTCTTCTAAAGATTTATGGAAGCAATAAGCTTTGGGCATTATTTTTTTAAAGAAAAAAATCTCATTAGAGAAGTGCTTAAATACTTGCCTAGCTGAAGATTATAAATGCAGCACCAATTTTTAGGTTTGTTTGTGGGAAATAAAATTCTATTTTGTTATGCAAGTATCATGTTACCTGAATTAGTCTGCATAATAAATTATGTATTTGAATGCTTCTAGACCAGAGGTCCCCAACCTTTTGGGCACCAGGGACCAATTACATGGAGAAAGGTTTTTCCACGGACCGGAGAGTATATGGTTTTGTGTGCTGACCGGTTTTGTGCGGATCGGTTGCTGGCATGCTGCGACTTGGTATCGGTCCACGGACCGGGGGTTGGGGATCCTTGTTCTAGACCAATAGCTATGTATCAGAATGAAACACTGCAAGAGTCAACTCTTTATAAGTCAGCATGAATTACAGTGTTTTTAAAATATATGTTAGTAAATATATATTTACTAATGTATTAGTAAATTTTGATGGAATCTGGTACAAAATCAGAAGAAAAATAAAAGCTAATTTTGAAAATCAGTAGAATATCTGCAGTGATTTTTAATTTTTTTTTGCAATTCCTGCAGCCTGGATTTCTTATATTTCTGAATTGATGTTAGGTCCACACAACATTACTTTTAAAATATCAGATTATATGCTCTTTCAATTGTTAATTATTTTATAAAATAAGTTTTATTCTTGCTCTCTAATATATCTTTGCATTAATTTTTTTCTGTGCTTGCTTTTTTTTTTTTTTTTAGTTTTGTCAACCTGGAGGATGGCTTTTATCCAGAGAAAGGAAGCAGCCTACATTTTTTGTGGTGGTTTTGACAGATATAAACTCTGAACGACACTATTGTTCTTGCCTAACATTCTATGAAGCAGAGATCGATTTGCAGGTAAATATGACAAAACATAATGTGAACAAGTAGGAGAGCACCTAAAATATTTTTTTTCAACTTAGAGGGCACTGAATTACCTTTATATATTTACTAGCTCACTCTCTGCCAGATAACAGAAAAACAGAGATGGAAGGGCCTTGGAGGTCTTCTAGTCCAACCCCCTGATCAGGCAGGAGACCCTATACATTTTAGACAAATGGCTGCCAATCTCTTTTTAAAGCCTCCAGTGATGGAGCACCCACAACTTCTGAAGGCGAATGGTTCCACTGGGTTGTTTCTCTCTTTGATTGGTTTCCATCTATTGCTTCTTGTCCTACTTTCTAGTGCTTTGAAAAATAGGTTGACCCCCTTTTCTTTGTGGCAGCCCTCCAAATATTGGAACACTACTATCATATTTCTTCTAGTCCTTCTTTTCACTAGATTAGATATAGTCCTATAGTTCTTCATATGTTTTAGCCCCCCCATCCCCTAATCATCTTTGTTGGTCTTCTCTGCACTCTTTCTAGAGTCTTAACATCTTTTTTATATTGTGGTGACCAAAACTGGATGCAGTATTCCAGTGTGGCATTACCAAGGCTTTATAAAGCAGCATTGACTCTTCGTGTGATCTTGATTCTATCCCTCTGTTAATGCAGCCTATGTCAGCTCATAGGTATTTAAGTGATTGTCCACTGGGACTCCAAGATCTCTCACGCGGTTACTGCTATTGAGCCAAGTTTTACCTAGTCTGTACCTATACATTTGGTTTTTCTTCCCTAAGTGTAAAACCTTACTTTTCTCTACACTGAATTTCTTTTTGTGAGATAGGGCCCAGTGTTCAAGTCTTGTCGAGATCCATTTGGACCTTGAGCCTATTTTCTGGAGTATTGGCTAATCCTTGATTAGTAGCTTGATGTCATCTGAAAATTTGACGAGTTCCCCTTATATTCCCTTGTCTAAATCAGTTATGATGATATTGAAGAGTACTGGGCCTAAAACAGAACTTTGAGGTACCCTACTGCTTACTTCCCTCCATGTAGATGTAGTTCAATTAAGGACTATATACATTGAGTGTGGTTTGACAGCCAGTTACGAATCCATCTGGTGTTGATGCTATCTATCCCACATTTTTCTAGCTTCCCAAGAAATAGGTTGTCATCTATTTTGAGAAATGCCTTACTGAAATCCAACTGTACAATGGATGGATGGAGAGATACAGATACTTCCTTAAGTAAATATATAGATACATATTCTGTATCTTCCTCCTGTTTATAACTTTAATCTACTTAAAATTCCTCCTTCACTTACACATTACCGATATCCATTCAATTTCAATAGGAACAGCTCTCTGCAGGGAATTATTTGCTCTGTTTGCAATAAGAAACAACAGTTAGTTCTGAATCTTGAATTAAATTTAATATTTACATTAAACAAGTTTCCAAATAAATTCTGAAATTTTTAACAGTTGGTCTAGTTTTAATGTATGTTTCATGTATCAATGTTTAATTCATTGCATTTAGCCTCTTCTCAGAAACATACTCAGAAACATTTACTTGAATTTTAAGTGCTTTTGTTGTCTAACTGAAATATTTCCCATAATTGTTTTGTATTTTCAGATAACAATTCAACATAACATTTAAGTAGTGTTAAATGATTTGATATCAGTTTTTTCTTACTACATTCCAGTAGAATTTGTTTAAACATCCTGCTCCCTCTGGTGGTTGTGAATTGGAGGAAAGCAGATCTGCAAATCTAATTTCATTTTTATTTCTATGTTATATAATAAAATGCAAAGTATAATGGTGCAGTGTTCTAAAATACGGGGTCTATGTAAATTTTTTAAAAAATATGAAAATTTATATGGGATTGATCTCTATATGTTTATATAATTGCAAATTACACACACTCCTATTTATTTTTTCAATCATTATTCAGATTTGAAATGGAATATGTTCCCCTTAAGATAAATGTATTTAGATATGAATACATTCCTTAAAATAGAAATGTTGGTTTAGATTTTGGGTGTAACCTGTTTGGCAACTTCTTTTTAAAATATGTTTCTTATTAACATTTGGAT
The DNA here is from genome assembly GCF_001527695.2 of Protobothrops mucrosquamatus. Lineage (NCBI taxonomy): Eukaryota > Metazoa > Chordata > Lepidosauria > Squamata > Viperidae > Protobothrops > Protobothrops mucrosquamatus. Next base: position 304,399 of record NW_015387794.1, on the reverse strand, counting down.
ACTTCTGAGTAATCCAAAAATAGTTACTGAATTAATTGACCCATTTTGGATTTTTAAATTATTTGTCAATGACATATTATTTGGCATGAGGGGATTTAGTGGGAAAATCTAAGCTGTATTCAGATAAAGCAATATGTACTTGTGATTTTTTTTCTACAATGTTTTAAATTGTTTCCTTTTAGCATTGCTTTTTGGCTAAAATCAGATAGAATTCTCTTATAATATTGTGAATAATAGTAAATTTTTCTTTTCTTTTGCAGTTTTATTATTCAACATTGCTTGAATCATGATAATATGTTTAATCTCATTAGCTTTTTTTTATCCTAGGAACATTATTATAAACAACTTTATAAATATTTCTTAATTTATATCTATTTACTTTGAAACTTAATTACTTAAGTCAGGTTTTTTTGTAAACTTCTTTCTGAACTCACTACTTTTCCCTTTTTATATCTAAGTGTATATATCAGTGATGGCGAACCTTTTAGAGACCGAGTGCCCAAACTGCAACCCAAAACCCACTTATGCATCGTCGGGTGCCGGGTGGGTGTGGCCCGTTGGGTGGGCGTGGCCCATTGGGTGGGCGTGGCTGCGGTGGTAACGGCAGACTGGGTGGGACTAAAAAGTTCAATGAAGTCCAACTTTGCAAGATCTTTTTTTTCCTGCGAGAAGTTGAAATTTATTGATTGATTGAACCTTTTTTTTTTTGCACACGCCGCGGAGGCCTAACGCGAAAAGGTTTTATAAAACCCAGCTGAAGGCCTAGGACTGGGGCGACAGCGCGCGTGCCCACAGAGAGGGCTCTGAGTGCTACCTCTGGCACCCGTGCCATAGGTTCGCCACCACTGGTATATATACTGGTGGACTCCAGGCTGCCAAATATTAGTCCACAAAAAGTGTATTGGTTTTTAGATGCTGTAAAGTAGGTAATATAATGACAAATGTATAGATAAATTTGTTTAGGAGAAATTCAGTTTACATCCCTGTGTCTATAATTTAAGTGGTCTGGAATAATTCTTGAAATTTTATGCTGACAGTAATTGACACAAAGGATTGATATAGCTAAAGGTATTATTTTGCCAAATTCAGTTCTAAAATATGTGTGGTACATTGAATGTATATATTTTAGTGACAATTCTTGTTAATTCTTGTTAACACAGTAATAGTAAAGTCCCTTTCTGTAGCCCCAAAAATAACAACTATGTTAAGTCCATAGAGCAATCACTGTATATTATTTTGCCAGTTAAATTTATTTCAGTGCTTTGGCATAGGAAATGCTTTTTTTAAAAAAGTTGTTGTACCATAATGTTTGTTCCTGTTCAGTTTAATTATCTGCTAGTACTTCTAGACATTGCCACCAAGTCAAATCACCTCACTCCTCTTAGGATCTTATTTCATATTATATTAGGATGTTACGGATTGCTTCTCCAGTGTTTCAGTTATGTTTTAAATACTTTCATAAGTAGCTCATTACTTCAAAAACTTTTGTTTGCAATCAGAATCTTCACCTAACATGCAATAGTTTTTAAAGACATACATAGTGTAACATGTTTTTTAGCTGAAGGAAGCCTACTGTTTTAAACTGTGTGTATAACATATAAATTATACCTCAATAGATAAGGTCTTCCTATACAACTTCAATAATACTGTATATTGAAAACATTCCTAATTAATATCATACCACATTGCTGAATTGCTTTCCAGTAAAAAAATGCTCCATAAATATGGATAAGCCAGCAAGTATATTCTATCTATCTTTCCATCTTTCTATCTATCATATGTATATATTATGGTAATTTTAGGATATAATCTTGACATATGTTTATATGAATCTAAAAGTATTTTAGACCATTTCTGATCAGTAATATATTTAAAGACATCATTGTATATTTTAAATTATGAAACTGTCAGTTTTTCTATTAGGAAAGTAAGCATCTCTGGCTTTGGCATAGACTAGAGAGAACAACTAAAGAAATATCAGAAAATTATGTATTTGGCAAGTGGACAGCCTTCCAATACTTTTAGTAGGGTGGGATGGAGAAAAGCAACAAGGAAAAAATGATTAGACAATAATATGAATAGACTTAGAGTGTTTTAGCCATAATATTTCAAATTATTTTATATACAGAGTTGATTTTGTTGTTGTTCTTATTTAAAAATGGAAGAGGGGCTGATAACAGATTGTTAATACTTTCTACCCAACTTGGCTTTTATTGATTTTTTTTATAATATACATCTAACATTAACTTTTAATATGGTTCATATAATGCATATATCACATTTTTCATTTCTTCAAAGGGCTCTGAATTCCAAATAACTCTATAAAGAGATGGAAGTGGCATATTGTTTTAATTCATTGTTTTTCATATTTATTTATAATTCTGTGGTAAGCTGTTTTGAGATGCATTTCAATGTGGAGTATAAAATATTAAAATAAGTAATATTTATTCCAATCTTCTGACAGACATATACAGTAGCATAAAGTCATATAACATTAAAATCAAAATTCAAATTTTAATGAAAACATAATAGTTTAAAGATATGTTAAATCATAAAATAGCTTGATTCTTTTCAATTCTTTCATAATTAGAAGTACTCCATCAATTTACAGAATGGATTACAATTTAGGGAGGATTCTGATGGAAGACATGGAGGAGATTTTTACTGACTTCTCCTGATATCTTTCTCCGAAATGTTGACATTTTAGAAAACATGGGGTAGGAAAGTTTGTAGCTTAATGGAAAAACTCAGGAAAGCTGGAGTGTTAGAATTCTTAGATTATATAGAATATTATTGTCAAATCCACAAATGAAATTTCCACATTGTGTTCAATATACTGGAACATAGAGAACTAGAAGCACTGTTAATGTTTTACCCTAAAATACTGTATCAGAGTAAACATTGTTGTCTAAAATGAGATTAAAATCATTTTATTAAACAAAGCTGCTGAAGGCAAGAAGCATCTTTCAATTTAGATATAACCAATTTTATTATTCATCAAAGAAATGTAGAAAGAATGCATGGAATTCTGGAAGCTATTGCCAGATACTTTTAAAAATAAAATATGTACTGTCTTTTGATGAATCAACCTGCCATCTTCCACTTACACACATAGACGCAAACACACCACACAAACGATCCTTAAGAAATCAGCATGTTATCAGTAAATGCCATAGAGTGAGGATTTCCAGTTTGTCACCTGCAGCTGCCAGCAGATTCATAAACACTATTATTAGTAGCCAGCAAGATCAATGCCCCACCTTAGTATCTTTTTATTTTTGGCATTTTTTAAAATGGAAAGTAATTTGCTGCAAAGTAGCAGCTTGGGGCCTAGTCTTTGTTTCTAAAAAATGTTTCATGGCCCAGTATCTACCAGGGGCCAAAAGATAAGAAACTGCAGCCACTGTTTTCTTCTGGAAATATGCCTACTGCTCAGAAGGAAGATGAAGTAATAGGCTTCATAAGAGATTAGAAATTGTGTAGAACAGCTTTACTGATTGTTATTTTGGTAGACAAGTCTTTATAATAGGTGTACCTGTTTTTTTTAAGTGCCCTCCAAATTTATGCTCTCCAAATTCCAAATATTCCCATCAATCAAGATATTTGGGAGGCCCTGCTTTATAGAGAGGTAAATATCCAGAAGTTCATTTTTAATAAGCAGGAACATATATAAAATTTGTTGAAGTATGTGATCATCTGGTTACTAAATGTGGGGGGGGGGGGGAAGGAGAGGGTTCTTGGATTATTCCTAATGGTAAAATAATATTTATTATTATCATGAGGTTATTTGTGCTTTATTTGTGCCAGATATACAGAATTGTGTAATGCCTTTTCCTCGTCCTCATAAATAAGGATGAGGATGTTAAAAACTTACAATAGATGTAAAGAAATAATTTGGCATCATCAGAGAGGAAACACACAATAACTGGAAACTCAGAACATTGTCTACAGTTTATTGGGTCATGTCGTATTTGTTAAACAATGCTAGAAATGTTGGAAATGAAAGAACATGTATCATCTTTGATACTGGTTGTGGCTAGTATAAACTTGATGTAATACTGTTTGTCTAATTACCATATATGGAATTTATGTCATTTATTTTACAAAATGCTGAGTAATATGTTTGAAAAAGCTGTCAGTTCTGCTACAATTTTCTGCAAAGCCACGACTCTCTTCTGTTCTGCATTCTGTTTACATTTCTTCTAGCAAAAGGAGGTTATATGATTTGTTTGCATGAAGGACTGAAATGTTGCCTTAGTTACAAGCTGGAATTTTAAAATGCAGGAATTAGTACTAAGTTTTAGGAATCCTGCATTTAGATTACTTTCTAGATATTTTCATCTCCTGATCTATCTTTTCCACTTGAGTAGGAGGAGTTAGGATGGACAATTTAGGTTGATAAGAGGTTTCTTATGTAAAAGGAAGCTGTATAAGAGACCAGTGCAAATCATAGAATCGTAGAGCTAGAAGAGATCTTAAAGATAATTTAAAGAACGTCTGCTTAGTTTAGAGTCCACTAGATCATCTCTAATAGATGATCATCTAGTCTGTTTGAAGCTCTCTAGAGATGGAGATCTAATTATCATCTGGCTGATAGTTCTACAGTCATAACATTCCTGATCTCTAGCCTGAACTTGTCTCCTTGTATTATTAATTCATCGGTTCTGATCCTGCCCTCTTGGGCTATAGAAATATGTCCACTCCCTCTTCTGTGGAAAACTTTTTTAGATATGAAGTCTATTATCTTATCTTAAGTCTATTATCTTATCTTAACTTGCATAAACAAAATAGAAATACAAGTTAAGATAGGCAAGAAAATGGTAAGTGAACACCTGTCCAGCATAGACGAGTTCAAATCACCAGGACCAGATGGATTATACCCCAAGGCTCTTAAGGAACTGGCAGATGTGATCTCAGAACCACTGAACTATATTTTTCAGAGATCCTGGAGCACTGGGGAACTACCAGAGGACTGGAAAAGAGCTGATGTAGTTCCCATCTTCAAAAAAAGGGGGGGGAAAGGACCCAGGAAATTACAGACCTATCAGCCTGACCTCAATACCTGGGAAGATTCTGGAAAAGATAATCAAACAATGAATCAGCGAACACCTACAGGCAAACAAAGTCATTACTAAAAGCCAACACGGGTTTGTCAAAAACAGATCATGCCAGACAAATCTTATTGCATTCTTCGACCAAGTGACAAAATTAGTGGACCAGAGGAATGCTGTGGATATAATTTACTTGGACTTCAGTAAGGCATTTGACAAAGTAGACCATAACCTACTACTTGAGAAGATAGAAAAATGCAGGTTAGACAGCACCACCACCAGATGGATCCGTAGCTGGCTGACCGGCCGTACTCAGTGTGTGGTCCTCAATGGAACCGCATCTACATGAAGGGAAGTGTGTAGTGGGGTGCCCCAGGGCTCTGTTCTGGGCCCAGTGCTCTTCAACATCTTCATCAACGATCTGGACGAGGGGATAGATGGGGAACTCATCAAATTTGCAGACGACACCAAGCTGGCAGGAATAGCCAACACTCCAGAAGACAGGCTTAGGATACAAGAGGATCTGGACAGACTTGAACACTGGGCGCTATCTAACAAAATTAAATTCAATGGTGAAAAAAGTAAGGTTCTACATTTAGGCAAGAAAAACCAAAGGTACAGGTATAGTATAGGGGGTACCTTGCTCAACAGTAATAACTGCGAGAGGGACCTCGGAGTCCTAGTGGACAATCATTTAAATATGAGCCAGCAGTGTGCTGCAGCTGCCAAAAAAGCCAACACAGTGCTAGGCTGCATTAACAGAGGGATAGAATCAAGATCACATGAAGTATTGTTTATTCTTTTTTTTTTTTTATGTTTTTTTTACAGTTTTATATTATGTTTTACATTCTGGGATTTTTTTTCTTTTCCAAGTATAAATTTTTATTATTTTCATCATAAAAAAGAAACACATCACAAGTACATCACAATGCTATAATAAAAACCCCACCCCCCACCCCCCACCCCCCGGACTTCCCAAACCTAATCCCAGGATACTATTCAAATAAAAGTAAACTAATATTAATATCCCTAACTCCACAAAATATTATTCTACATAAGTAGGTGAAA
>NW_015387794.1:267651-297790 GCF_001527695.2 Protobothrops mucrosquamatus | reverse complement strand
AGCAACGGATGGAAACTAACCAAGGAGAGAAGCAACCTAGAACTAAGGAGAAACTTCCTGACAGTTAGAACAATTAACCAGTGGAACAACCTGCCTCCAGAAGCGGTGAATGCTCCAACACTGGAAGTTTTTAAGAAGAAACTGGACAGCCATTTGTCCGAAATGGTATAGGGTTTCCTGCCTGAGCAGGGGGTTGGACTAGATGACCTCCGAGATCCCTTCCAACTTTATCATTATTATTATCCCATAATCACCTTTTCTGTAGGTCAAATATATCCAGTTCTTTTAACAATTTGTCATAGGATTTAGTTTCTGGATCCTTCACCATTTTGGTAGCCCTCCTCTGAACTTGGAATTTATCACTCTCTTTTTCAAATTGTGATGCTCAGAACTAGACATAGTACTCCAAATATGGTCTGACCATACCAATAGTGTGGAACAATTATTTCCTATGATCTGAGTTCTTTGTTCATGTTAATATACTTAAATACCATTTGCAATTTAGCAGCTGCATCTCACAATGGTTCATGTTTAACTTGTATGGTTAAAGGATGGCCTTTTACATGTGCTGTTGCCAGGTCAGATTCCCATCATATTTGTACCTTCTGCGATTCTTATCCAGAGGCAAAATTTACACTTCAGTTTTTAGATCAAGCCTGGCTAGATTTTTTAAATCTTTTCTGTTTCCTCTGAAGGATTAATCAACCCTACCAGTTTTTTTTATTGTTGTAAATTTTGAATTTAAAAAGCAAAGATCAATAGGAGAAACAGTGAAAATGGATAATAATAAATGAATAATCTGGTTTTATGTTCCAAAGTAGCTCTGTTTTTTATTGTGGCAGGACCAGTCCTCTTCTCTAGGAGTTAATATGTAGTGAGGATTGCCCCCCCCCCATCAAAACACCATATTTTGTTTCAGCCAAATGCTTTTGCTTAATTGCTACAGTGCACAGTGTTAGGAACACCCCCTTCACTCTAGTCACTTGTTGCTGTCCTTTATGATCTGGCCTGCCTGTCCATTTCTGAAGGGAATTTCCCAATTGGACTGATGAAAGACTGGATTTTATTTCCTTTTTCTTTCATTTCTTAACAAGATGAAATTGGTAGGGGTTCTGCCCATTTCTTCTTCTAGCCAAAATGACAGAAAATAAGTTAAAACTGTGGGGTTTCCTTACTTCCCAATTTACTGATACTTACTTTCTCATTTACTGGTACTGCAAGAGGGAAGATGTTATGCATGAGGAGTCAGCAAAAAAAAATCTCATAAAAATGAAAGCAAACTCTGCTTACATTGCTGGCGTGGATAGGGGGATAATGAATCAGGGGCCATGTTAACCACAATCTAGATGGGACACATAGCTGGCACTGTTGCCAGAGCTAAAGAATGAATTAAAATCCTGACTGCAATTCTTGAGGCCACTTTCATTTCCAGCTGGTTGTATCTAGTGTAAAGAACAAGCAGGTTAAGGCAGTTGTGTTGAAGAGTCCTAGAAAGAAGCAAAAGATTTTAATAGAATATCTCAAATATATCACTTTGAGAAACATATAGTAAACATATAATAAAGGGAATAAAAAAATAATTAGAATACATGTTGGCTATATCAATTCCATTTTTATTGAAAACTACAGTCATGTGCTATATGGTATGCTAGCTTCAAAGTGCAATGGATGGATATGTAACCTGTGTGAATACACATTATTTACCTTGCTTTGTAACACACTTTAATACTATTTATCAGTGCACTGAATTCTGTGCAGATTACATCATTTGGGTGGTATGACTTTTAGATATGAGGTACTTGTTACATTCTATTGATTTAAAGTTTTTAAATCTATTAAATGTAATATTTCTGTTTGTAATTTTTTTCATACTGTTTATTCAACAATCACCTTCTATCTGTTAATCGATGATTTTTTTTTCCAAGGGGTCAAGAGTAACTGAAGGTGAGCAGGAATCTGGGTTGATTCAGCCTGCAGAAGTATTTGCTCCCAAAAGTCTAGTATTGGTATCCAGGTTGGATTATCCAGAAATATTCAGGGTAAAGAACCTATAAATAACATTTTATGTATGCATATTTCTGATGGATAACAAAGAATCAGAATTAACCTTTGTAACATCCACATTTTTTAAAATAAATATACGTCTTGCCTTTTCTCCAAGAGCTCCAACTAGTTTACAGAGTATTTCCTCAGTTTTTCTCCCCACAATAATACTTTGAGATGGGATATTATAAATATATCCCAGCTGATTCAAAGTCATCCTGCCGGTTAAAAACCATCCAATAGATTGCCATGGTTAGACTAGAAGGTGAGTCTCTCACAATGTCCAACACTTTGAATTTCTACACTGATTTCCTTGTATGGATACAATGCAATTCTACCTCTACATGATTTGAAAAAGCAAACAAAACATATTTTTTTCCTCCCAAATAATAGGAAATGATTGTTCCCCATGTTTATGAGTTATATTCTATCTTTGTACAGTGGAGAAATCTGAACATCCAGAACATCCTGTCTACCCCAGGCAGTACAATCACAAATATCTGGATCATTAGGATTTTTTCCCAATTATGACCATAATTAAAACTAGACAGCCTTGGGACCCTTTGGGTCATTCTTTGAGAGGAAGGCTGTGCAGTCTAATGTGACTAGAATGAACATTAAATTATAGGCTAACCGTGTGTTTTTTTATCCCCATGCAAGACTGTCTCATGGTCATTTTTAAAAAAGTATATATTATAAGTAGAAAAATAATTGTAGTGGCAAACAAACTTCAATAATAAGTCAATATTTAATTATTTAAACAGATAAGTAGAATGACTATGGATGGGCAAAATAATGGCAGTTCGAGTGACTTCTGGCTACCTGCTGAGTTCCCCATTGAGTTTGCTTGTGGGAAGCTGCCTAGGAACACCAGAAATCACAAACCTGCAACTGCAGAATACTGCAGCTATCACAACTTTGCAAATAAAACTGGTCTGAATATCATGGGAATTTCAATTCCATAGGACTTTTTATAATTTTTTTTTAGGTTAACCAGTGTTAGATACATTGATTCAAAACTGTGGCGATATAGTGCACCATTTGGGCTGCCTTGAGGCTACCACAGATAAACAGAATGAGAATATAGATTGCCTTGCTTCCTTTCATGTAACTTTTAATAGCAGCAGACAGATTGCCACAGTAGTAGCCTAAAGGTGAAGGAATCCCATTAAACAGCTAAATGATGGCAAAAATTCCTGTAGAAATAAAGCACTGCATTTGAGCTACTACAGCTCAGCAACTGTAAGTTGTTTCAGTGGATCATTTAACTTTTTGAGCAAAAGAGCATGATCTGTTTCAAGATTGGATTTATTCAAATATGTTTGTGGTTTATATAGGTGCATAGGTAGTTTATATTTTTTTTATATATCCACATGATTCTCTGTAACATGTTTCTATAGTCATATTTTATGCTACATATTTAATAGTATGCTGTATTTTCCAGTCATTATTAATATTTATTTTTCTCAAGGTGGCAATTTTATGTATTGTTCTTTCATATTTTAGGCTTGCCTTGGCTTAGTGTACACTGTGTATGTGGACAACCTGAATGTCTCATTGGAAACTCTCATTGCAAATCTCTGTTCATGCTTTGTTCCTGCTGCTGGAGGGTCACAGGTAAAAAGGGGGGGGAGAAGAGAAGAGGTTATTTATCCAGTTAATTTAATTTATGAAGAAAGGAAAAATGAATTCTTCAAATAGTTTGATTTAATAAAGGGACATAGCTCAATTAGGTATGTTCTAGTGGCCTGACTTCTAAAGAGTGCAAAAATTCCATTCCAAAATAAGGTCAAGGGTTAATTTATCATTGTAATTATCTTTCCAGGGTGTTATATCAGTGCTGAAGTTTGCACTCAGCCTTTTTTTTTATTAGTGGTGATACAGAATATATTGCTTTTAATTTTTTCCTTACTTTCCATGAGGGAATTGAGCCCACTCCCCTCCCCACACCTCGGTTTTACTGAGTCTTTAAATTCTGATGTAATTTACTATTTCAGATCTCATGTATTCTATGGAAATACTGATTTTTATGAAATACGATGATAATGAAACTAGATTTTAACAAAAATAATGCCTAGTAAATTTGGATTAAAGATTGAAAACAGCCATGGATGTTAGTAGAAACAAAAACAAAAACATTACTGCAAGTTACAAAAACAGGGCATGATGGCAAAGTCATTAACCAGGGGTTTTATAACTTGTTATGGGAAAATGGAAATGCGGTAATATGTCAGAGTTAGCTGATTGGTCTGAAGAATGAACAGCAAATTACTTGAAGAAAAAACTGAAATTAATATGCTATTTGCCCCTAAGTAGTTTCATTTTTGTTGCCATACATATCTAAAGCAAACTAGTTTTATATGTATTCAAATTGGTGATAATAATTTGATCAGTTTTGTTCTCTGTCATTTCTAAATTTTTGTCAGTCTCCCTGCTTAGTTCCTGCTATGTGTTCTATTTTTGAAATATATGTTTATGCAGAAAGTCCCATGTTCTTATGGAATATCCAATTAAAAATAAAAATAAATCAAACAATACAAATGTCAAATAATCATTAAAATGCATGTGTGCCTGAAATGCTTAAGTCAAAAAAGACCACACCATACCAGTACATATACCCCGGATTCTCTTAAGAAGTTTTCATTAGAGTAAAGTTTAGTAATTTGAAAACTTACAGATCAGCTTTTTGACTGAAACCTTTGAAAAGAGATGACTGAGGATGAGTCTTGCTAGCTGAGACTAGCTTTGGAGAATGGTAAAATCAGCAAAAACCTTGTGATTGTGCTGACATTCTTTAAATGAGAAATGAGGGACCCCTGTATTCCATTTGGATTTATGTGATGCACTTTAATGAATAAGCCTCTTAATTAGTCACATATGTTTGGGACAAGGGAAAATCTCTTATGACAATAATCAGAAATCATTTTAGGTATGAATTTTTTTTCCTAACAAGTTTCTAGACCCCAAGATTATGTCAGTGTACACTACATAATTCATGTTGCAATCCTATACCAACTTAGAAATCAGCTTTATTGAAATAGTAGGGATATCTTCTGAGTTAGTATGGCCAAGATAACACTGTAAAGTAGATAATTAATAAAAGTAATATCAAGTTGAGTTCAATTTGGGTGATCAAATGTGCACATCTGTGTTGTTTTGTTGATAGCATATAAATTAGTGATATGACTTCCTTTGGTCAGGATAATCATTTAACCTACTTTATAGTTTGCAATAAGCATCTTAACACTTCTTTCTACAGAAACTGTTTTCCTTAGGAGCAGGAGACAGGCAACTGATACAAACTCCTTTACATGATAGCCTTCCAGTTACAGGAACTAGTGTGGGTCTTTTATTTCAACAATTAGGTAGGTTGGTTTTTTATTGTTATGCATTTTTTTCTAAAATGATTGGACAAATGATATGATTACTTGTAGTTGTTTTTTGACTTTTAACAAATTATGTAGCTGGTAGTGTGTTTTAGAATATAATTTACCTGCAATTTGTTAATAATATCAGTCTTCATTTTTATAACTATCAGTATGTTTCTTCATTGTCTATATTGAGTTCATCTCCTTTCCTCCAAAATGAGTTCAATAAATCAGAAATTAAAAGTTATAGTAATGAACAGTAATTTAAGGAATTGCATTACTCGAAGTAACAACTTGGTTCTTGGTATCAGTTTTTCCATCTTTCCCAAAGCGGTTATATGAAGTTAAAATAGTTGAAAATATGATCTTTATGTAAATACTGTTTGATTTATTATATAATCCTTTATTTTTTTAAAAAAAAGTAATGCAGTATTTAATTTTATAAAGAAGTCACTGCATGTGATGCTTGTTCATTATTTTCATGGTGATGATAATGCAATAAATTGAGCAAGCAATAATAGCCCAAAAACACAAAGAGAATTGAACAAATATTGTGTTTTTACTGAAAACGTATTATTGAACGAATTATTGAAGACCAGATACTTGGAAAACAAAGTTTCCACTGCAGTACCATTTGAAGTGACAAATGTATTACATTCAGTGAAGTATTTTCTTATACACATGGGATGCATAGTTCATTCTTCAGTGCTACTGTGTATCCTGAAATTATACCTTTTACTAAATTATTGTCATCTAGAATTCATTGCAATTATATTGGCAACATTAAGAATTATCAATAAATACCCTGGATCTGTAATACCAGATCTGTAATACCATAGCACCATTGATAGCATATTTTTCCTGAGGCTTAATATCATTTGCAAGGCAAATTGTTTGGATGTTCTTATAAACCAAGCCAGGGAGTAATTCAACATACTACCATTGGCATGAATAGATCCAGGAAACAAATTCAGTTTAGCTGCAACAAAATTAATTTCCAAATTAGGACAAGTAATAGTTCCTGTATTGATGAAATCTGTTTTTGAGTATAATATCCAGTATTATGATGGTTTTGGGTTTACAGTAATGAGAGTTTCCTTTCCTTTAGAAATCCTGAAAGTCTAGAATTTCTAAGGCTTTTATTTCCTAGCCTCTTGTTTGCTGAAGCATCCAAACAAATCCCAATTGCTTTTTTGTCAAAGGAAGAGCTAGGATAAATAATAATAATAATAATAATAATAATAATAATTATTATTATTATTATTATTATTATTATTATTATTATTATTATTATTATTATTATTATTATTATTTTATCTTTTAACTGAAGTGAAAAATCAGTATAATTTTGCATGACCTAATGTTTAGCAGTAAAATTGTTAAGACCCCTTGTTCTATCATTCCCCAACTGAATCTTAATGTTCTCGTTCTAAGGTGACAAAACAGCACGATACAGGAAATACCAGAAGATATTACTGGCCTCTTCTAAAAAGTGATGATTAATAGCTTAAGGGCATTTACTCATTTCTATTTTTTGTTACAATAATTATTCAGCCACTTATAAATCTAGAATTAGGAAACACTGAAGGAATCATCCTGTTTTAAATTTAAATTGTAAATTAAAAATGTATGCCACAACAAAAAGCAAAATCTAATAAGTTGTATCTAAAGCAGAGAAATTGATAAAAGCAAGCATAGTGAATATTCCATGGTTGACCAAGTTTGTTTATTTGGCAGGCTTGTTTTAGCAACTTCTTATTGGCACAATGTTTGTATGTAGAATGTTAATTAATGAGTATGATTAATCACATAAACTTACTCATCTTAAGCAGGCCATAGAAACTAAAGTTAGTAAAGATGCTTAATATGCTCTGTCATTCCCAATCTATAGTTCTACTTTTGTTACAGATTGGTTCAAAGGTTACAATAAACATACATGTGGTCCTCAATTAATGGCAGAAATCGGGATTTTGGTTGCTAACGAGGCAGTTGTAAAGCATGAAGTAATGCGATAGCACTCCTCATACTTCCCACTGCCCTCATTGAGGACCTTATCACAACTTCCTGCCAGCTTCCAACAAGTAAATCAGTGGGGAAGCCAGCAGAAAATTACAGTTGGCTCACAAGCAGACTGACAGGCAGGTAAGTGGCTGCTGCCAACTGCAGGAGGGGGTATGAGATGCCACTGCAGTACAGCGCAAACATGCCAGGGCTTGGGATGGCTCAGACCTTAGGAACTCACCAAATGCAAATTCTTTATTCCACAAGTTCTCCACATATTAAAAAGCTCCAGATGGTCTTTGTCTGGAACATTGTTTCAAATTTGCTCCCTTTCAGTTATCTGTGCAGTTTTTCAGAGTTTAAAAACATGAATTTCATTACAAATTCCTAACCTTTGACCCTTTGAAAATTTCTAACTGCATTATTGTCTTTTAGATTATTATAGTTATTTTATGTATTGTGGTCCTGAATATTTACTATTAAAAATTTATCTTTACTTTTAGGGAAATGAGGCAGGGTACAAATACAGCAACAAATATCTTAAACAGAGTTCTTGACTTACGACCAGTGGCTTAGTGACCATTCGGAGTTACAGTGGATTTCCTCCCCCCCTCAAAAAAATACTTATGACTTGGTTCCAAAGCGATCACATTTCAGGTGCTCGGCAATTAACCTTCATATATGGCTGTTTGCAGTGTCCATGATCACGGGACTGTGATTTACTACCTTTTTGCTAAAACCTGGCATTTACTTCCAATTTTCAGCAATGTTCAGCATTAAGCCCCGTAGTGAACAATGGGGTCACTTAACAACTGTGGTGTTCAATTAATACCATGGATTCCCTAAATGACCATGGTGATTGGCTTAACAATTGTTACAAAAAAGGTTGTAAAATCAGATCAGTCACATGGTGAGCCACTTTACAGCTGTCATGACTTATAACCATAATAGTCAGGCTCCATTACGATTTTAAGTCAAGGACTACTAAAGTTGTTAACTTAGTTATATTTAATTCAGCTCAAACATTAATGTAGCAAAACTTGTTTATGTAAAAAATAACACTGAATCACTAAACCTTCCTTCCGCACTTTTTAACATCATTTTTATTTAACTATTGTCCGTGGGCAAATGAATGGTTGGAAAATTGAGGATGAAATAGTGAACCCTGTTGGTTCTGAATTATGGCTTATTACAAAACAATTTATTAGAATCATGAATTCACAGCTGTTAAGGGAGGGATTTCCACTGTGAAGTAGTCTCTGCTTCAGCCAAGAATGACCACTAATGAAAGAATTCAATGTTAAGGCAAAAATTCCTGCTTTTATTTGCAAGCAGCCCAGTAGAAAGGCAACCCGTTTATATGTATGTATATCACACAGAAAGTAACACTTGTGGGAAAATAACTGTATAATATAATTGTACAATGTAATTGTATAATATAATTTTTCAAAAATATAAATATAATCGTATTAGCAGAAATGCAACTTATTTTTAATAAATTGTTCTCATCTGTGTACTAAATATAGAATAACCACTTGCAAAATAATTTGATAATTTACAGAGACATTGTGCAATATTGTGTGTAACTCATCCTCCTTTCCTCACTTTTGGACAGAAGTTAAGGAAGGTTCTGCCTACATCATGCAGAACACATTGTTTCTAAAAAAAGAAACATCCAGAGCACAACTTACATTTGTTGTCAGTAGTTCAAAAATAGTTTGAATTTTTATTATTTCATAAGGTAGATGTATGAAATGCAAATTTGAAAATTCCTATGTTTTAAAATACCTACTTGTAATAAAATTAAGAGAGGCTTGTCAAGATTTACAATGTTCTTTTTCTTTTTAAAAAAATGATACTATTATAATTCTGAAGGCTTCACTGAAACAATGAAAGCCAAGTTACCTATTTTTAATCTTGATTTCAATTAGTTCAAGGATAATTTTAATTTAAATAGTCTCAGTAATTGTTAATTACTTCTATTTGAAAAAAAGCATCAAAAGTAACACAAGGACACAAGAGAGCTATTGATTGAATAAAATTTGGTCTTCTCATACAGACTAACAAGCCTATTTTTCAGAGATAAGAATAGCTATTAAACTAACCTATAATAATTACTCTGTCTTCTGGTCCATTAAGAGCATCAAAATGCAAGTGCCACGATGAACCTTAATTGGTGTACAGGATATGTAGGTTATAAAAGGAATAGATAATATTTTTTGGCCATGGGCCACATTCATGTATTCATGTTAGATTCAGTTACTGATGACTCCAATAGTATGGAAATGACATAGTGATGCCACCAAATGGAATTTCATGTTGAACTGTATTAGCTTTCTCAAGGGTTTGGAGAGGATTAAAGGTGAAGGTATAAAACATCTATTTTACTTGTTTTTTAAAAAAACTGTCAAAATTGCACTTCCAGTTACTATTTTTTTTTTTTTTTGCTGCCAAATGTTGGCATCTGATTTTAAACAATATCAAATGCTGCTTTTGGCTTCTGGGATATGTATTCCTGATAAATAGTTTAAAAACTTGTTTCCTTTAGGAAATAAAGCAGGGGGTTGGACTAGATGACCTCCAAGGTCCCTTCCAACTGTATTATTATTATTATTATTATTATTATTATTATTATTATTATTATTATTATAATAATAATAATATACTGAAATAGCTTTCAGTAGCAGTGGTCAGGTAAAGAAAGGATATTGTAGTTACTTAGGGGAAGACTACCAAAGGAGAATTTCTGTTTGTATTATGTAGGACAATTTGGTTGAGTCTCAGGTTTGGGATGGAAGCAGATACGTTATTTTACTGAAAGATTTATAGAAAGGTAGAACTTAATCCTAATAAGACAGAGGTGCTATATATAGGAAAACTGCTTTCTTTGCTACTACATAGGATAGTGCTGTTTCTGAAATGAAAATTATGCTACTTAGATTATATGTGAGTGAACAATATGTATCAAGGGTCTTCTTTTCATTAGCTGTGCTTTAGTTATATGAAATTTATGTTATGTGTTCTACATAAAAATAAATAATTTGTGTGTGCTAGTTAGTACTGGAAGTCCTTGCTTAATGACAGTATTTAAGATCAGAATGTTTATTACTAAGCAATGTGGTCATAAAATGCAAATTTATGTGATAGCACTACTTTGCTTTGCTATCAATCAGCAATCCCTGGTTACCATTGTTAAGCAAATCACTGCTGGTCCTTAAGCGAGGACCTCACATGACCACGACTGCCAACTTCCCCATTGATTTGGCTTGAAGAAAGAGAACAGGATGGTCATAAATCACAATCATGTGACCATGGGATACTGCAACAGTCAGAAATCTGGGCTAGATGCCATCACCCCCATTGCGATCATATGACTGCAGGGGCATTGCGAGAGTTGGAACTCTGAATACCAGTCATAAGTACCACTTGTTCATCATAAATTTGAACAGTCACTGAATGAGGGGTCATTAACCAAGCACCATCTGTACAGAGGTTTTATTTGTATACCAGTAGGCAATAGTGGTAATAACATCTGATTTGTGGAATTTGTTCTAATTGATATCTACCAAACCATATGATTGCAGTCTTCAAACAGGCACTGATGTCTCATCTATTTACTCTGGCTTATAATTAGTGTTAATTGGTTTTATTTGTGAATTCTTGATCTGGTTTTTCTCCAAACATTGTTTTAGTACTATATAAACAAACAGTAGTTTTTTTTTTTAAAAAAAAAAACCACACACATTAATTTGAAAGTGCATGGTTTATTAATATTTTAAACATCTTGTTCATATCTTAAAATACAAACATAACTCATGTCATACAGCCTAGTCTTAATTGGAAATGTTCTTGAGCAATCATGCTTAATCATGCAGGTCAAATATGCATCTGTCATTTGCTTTATGCATTGCTGTTAAAAATACTAGTCAACCCTTAAGAAAATATAATTTATACCTAATGTTTGAACAATTTTGGAAAGTTGTCTTATCAACCAATGATTGATTTATTCCCTTATGAATGAGGGCTATATAAGTTCAAATATTTTTCTTGTAAAATAAATTATATTAGAATAAAATGATACAACGTATGTTGTATTTTATTATGTGTTAAACACCAGCTTTAGAAAACATCTTTGCAAAAACAGGATTCATGTAACTGGCTTCTAAATAAAGTTCATTGTCTTGGCATTTTAAATCAGGAAGATGATGATTGGAATGGAATGAAGGATCTGACCCTTGCAAATATTCCAAATTTAGCAGAAGCTGTTGTAGTCTGAAAATATTGCAAGGTTAACAGTTGATTCCATGCAAGAAACAAAAATAGTACCATTAATTATTGAAGGCTATGGCTGTGAATTTGCAGTTTCAGGATTACTGATATGAAGTTGCAGTTACTAGACCATAATAAAAGAGTATGAACTTTTTGAAATGGAGAGTTTAATTTCTAAAATAATTTTGAATTATTTAACATTTTGAAATTCAAAGAATTAATTACTGCCATGAACTATATAATTACTTAAAAATTAAGTTTTATTGTATGCAAAACAATGGCATTCCCAACACATTCAAAATTAACTGTAACAATGAGGAATTTTATTGCACTCAGAATTATAATACCTGACATAGCAAGAGTTTTATATTTCACTCTTAATTGTCCCAGAATGTTATGATCAAAGCTACTGGTATATCACCTTTTATGTCTCACAGCATACAATAAAGCATTTACTACAGGATGTTGACCTTACACTGACCTATTTTAAGTGTAGATTGCCAAATGATGATTCTATTCCTTTGGAATTTGAAGGCTTAATTATTCTGGTAACCAATTACAAAGCATTAAAAAAGTCAATAGCATCCCAAATAAAAAATGAAAAAGCTAAAACAAACAACCTGAAACCAGATACATGATTAAGTATTGTGTCTGCCAAGGTTCCACCTTTAGTATATCAGATTTTGTATAATAGGAAACATAAAATACTCTTCATATGAAAATATGTTTTATTCTCCGTACAACTGAATGATCAGTTGTCCTGGCTTTTGTTTCTGGGAATGTAATGTGGTGAAGTAGTTTTATCATATTTTGGTTTATAAAATTGGCCTTTTCTATCTAGATATATGGTCAGTGTTATTACTCCTGAGTAAAACAGGAAATCAGTTGCTATTTACTGTTCGATAATTCTGTCAAAATGTTAAATATCTGCATCCATATACAGTATTTTCCATGTGGTAGAAACTGGTTTTCCCCTATCTATATTTTTTTATTCTAATTAGAATAATATTGTTTTATTTCCTGAAATTACTGCATCATTTATGAATTTTTCCAGGATATTCCAAAATTATATACTGCAAAGGTTCCGTATGTTAGCAATACTTTTCTGCTACATACTAAAAACTAAGTATAATATTACAAGTCAGCATTTCTTGAGGATTGGCTTTCAGTTTTCTTATTTCTAAGCTTTTAATTGCACAATGCTTTTTTACTCTTATTTTACATTTCTGGTTATAAATATTGATATATAAAGTATTGATATATAACACACCTGGGTGCAGATGCTCAATTAATAAAATAGCATATTGCTGTAACATGTGCACTGACTTATACCTGCATTCTACTTTCCACCAAACACTGCTCAAGATTGCAGAAAATAATTGCAATATAACTGCAGTAATGTACACAGTAAAAAAATAGGATCTGAACAATGAAATGAAAGTTTAGCTTGCAACTTAAATATAAGTTGCAAGCTAAACTTTTGTCCAAGCCTAAGGGACTGATTGTATAGCAGTAGCACTTAGACTTATGTACCACTTCACAGCGCTTTACAACCCTCTCTAAGTGGTTTACATAGTCAGCATATTGTCCCCAAGAATCTGGGTCCTCATTTTATTGACCTCAGAACAGTGGAAGGCTGAGTCAACCTCAAGACAGTGAGAACTGAATTGCCAAACTGTTGGCAGTTGTCAGTCAGCAGAATTAGCCTGCAGTACTGCATTCTAACCACTGCGCCAATATGGTTCTTATGAATGCAAATGACATATAAGAAAAATGCAGATTTCCACATCTTGGAGTCAGCCACTCAGATGGCCCTCTGTCATGTTCCTAATAGTTGCACTTAAGATGTTGGCAAGACAAAAAGTCCTATTCAAATGTTTTAAACTGGAATAGGATATAATGTGTAATTTATTTATTTGGATGACCTCATCCCATACCAGAAATGTTTAGCACTTTGAATTGTGTTGGGAATATAGCAATAAACAATATTTGCTGGTATTTTCTGGATTAGCCTTCAATTTGCACACTGTCATCAAACTCTAATAATGAACTTGAAATTTTTCCTTGGATTTAGATAGAAATGAAAATATTATCAGTATACTGCATCATAAATCCAGATGACCTTGCACATCTGTTTCATGTATAATAATATTCATGAAATAGGTGACAAGAGATTGGAAGAGATCAAACTACATTCAAATACAAAAAAAAGACTTAACAAAGTATGTAAATTATCATACAATATTTAGCACAATTTCAGTTGCTAGAAAGATAATCCTTAGGATCATGCAATGTAGATTGCAATGCAGTGCATGTAGATTCCTGTATGGAAAAAGAAATGTCAGGTATTTAAGGTGATTTTAGAAGAGACAAGGGAACATAAGACATTATTATTGATGCACGCTGGATAATTAAAACAGACAAGAATACTAAAAAGCAGGGCTTTTTTTCAGCCGGAACGCGGCGTTCCGGCGTTCCGGCACCTTTTTCCGGGCCGGCCGCACCGGAAATAGCCCCTCCCACACCGGAAATAGCCCATCCCAAATTTTACTTGCATTCCTGTTCTCTAAAGGGGCGGTCCTAGGGTTTGATGAGGGCGTGGCCAGGTTTGAGTTCCGCCACCTTTTCTCCGAGAAAAAAAGCCCTGCTAAAAAGACAATAGGTACTTCATTGATAGAAAGGTCTTTGATTGCATTGATCATGACAAAAGTGGAATATGCTTAGAAATATGAAAACTTCAGAACATCTCATTCTTCTCATGCAAAACCTATATATGGACCAAGAAGCCACACACATACCAAACAGATAGCTTCAGATTGGCAAAGGAATAAGACAAAGCTCTATATTCTCCTCTTATTTATTTAAGCTATATATTTGTGAAGCATGGTTTTAAAAGTGGAGGAAAACCTGTACTATACTGGTGTCAGCTTCTGCCTTTTAGGATCAACCATTAACAGTAAAGAAATAAGCAGTAAAGAAATACACCACAGACTAGCACTTGGTAAAACAGCCATAAAGTCCTTAGAAAAGATATTTGGATGTCATGATGTGTCTATATCTACAAAGATTAGAATTCTGCAAATTGGTATTCCCTGTGACACTCTATGGAAGCAAAAATTGGACTTTGAAGAAGCAGGATGGAAGGAATATTGACACTTTTGAACATTGATGTTAGAGAAGACTCTTAAGGTTAACATGGACAATCAAAAAACAAACAAATGGATCATCAAAAAAAATGCCAGGATTTGAGACACAAATGACCAGGCTCAATTTATCCTACTTCCTGATATTAAAATACAAACCATACTTTTTAAACACAATCCTTAAAATAAATTGGTCCCAGTTTTTTAATAACTTCAAACTTTATTAACAGCTGTTTGAAGTGGCTCAGAATTGATAAGTGGTACAATATAGAGATGTTATGTGTTCTAATTTCCTTGCTTCCATTAGTCCTAAGAGCTAAATAGATCAACATTTGAAGTTTTCTACAAAGACAGACCCATGCAGGGACCTTATCCCCCAGCCTGTACTCCTGTTGGGCAAGTATATATTCTACAATTTTACATTTTTATTTTTTTCTCCATTTAGGAAATCCAAACTCCTTTGAGATTCTAGTTTGATTTGAATAATATGTTAATTATGCATTCTTCAAAAATAAGTCCACAGTTTGTGAAATCTGTTCTTTATTACTAAACATAATAATTTATTTTTGATTATTCTACAGCATAAAATACCCAAACCTTTATTAGGCAAGAGACATCAGGATTCTCTAAATGCAGTTTTAGAAAGCTGTATATCTAATTTCTTTAGTGAACCCGATTTCCCTTCTGATTAAATATTGTTTGCATCACTTTTTAGAATAATTCAGAAAATTTCTCTGATAACTGTTAACCCATATTTGTGAATTAGTCTCACTAAATTACTGATAATTGGAACCCAGAAATTGTGCAAGCCTGTTCTCGGTTTCATCATGTAGCAATTCCGGTAAATTCTATAATTCTTAGTGAAGTCCTTAAAATGTGCAATGCTTTTTGTGTTAAAATGGTAATGCTTTAAACAATGCAGTATGTACGTGAGTGTCTATGTGTAGCTTGTAAATCATTTTTAGAACAACAGGAAACAGGATGATTGATTACATTTTTTTTTAAAAAAAATAGGAAGTCAGATATTTCAGTGCAAATTACTTACCTTTTCAAATCTTTAAAAACAGTAAAAAAAATTAGTCAGGAAGCTTCTGTCAATTTTTTTCAAACATATGGATAATGTTCAACAGGAAGCATGCTTGACTATAGAAGCTTAATCTGTAATAATGAATACTAGATAGATTGTTTATTTGTTTTAGCATTGTCTGGTCTGTTTGTGCCCTTGGCTAGTCAGTATCACAGATGTGTTTTGAAGTTCAAGGTGACAACAAATATAGTTCTGTCTTCCAGCCTAAGGAAGCATGGAGATCTGTCTTTAAAGTTGACATTGCAATTGGTTATTTTTCATAAGTTGAAGGGCATTTTATTTCACTTTCATATGTTTACATTACTTAAAGTAAATTGTTATTATTACTTATTACTGTTACTTACTGATTGAAAGAAATCTTATTTTATCCTTCAACTGTTTTAACTTTTGGAGTTAAACATTGTTTTATGTACTTTTCTAACAATCTTAGTTTTTAAGGCAGTAACTAAAACTTTGATTTTTGGAGCCATACTTGCTGATATTAGCAAGCCCTGAATAGCACCATGGATATAAAGTTATATGGTTTTGTTATATTTTAGAGATGTAAATATCTTCCACTTCTAAAGCCCTGTTCAAAGAAAGAATTTCACTTTATATAAATTCACATTTTATACCAGGGATAATAGAATGAATACCTATTTAGAGGCATATACAAAAGGATGAGAAGATCAAAGATCATAAGGCAGACCCAGAAGAAAATGAACAAATAACATCAAAGACACACTAGATCAACATCTATTAACAATGGTTTAGGCCACCAGAAGAGCAAGAGCCAGAACTTTGTATCTCCCTTGAGATCCGAAGTGGTAAAAGAGGAAGTAAAGAAGAAGACCTGTTTAAATGGAGAAAATCTGAATGAACATTCATATAGTGGGTCAAAAGCATATATTAAATATATTTGGATTAAATGAATACAAGATTTGTGAATAAGATCCACAGCTGGTGTAGACCAATTTTAAAAACTGAGCTCTACTGTGTAATAATTTTCCCCTGCCTCTGTTGATGGACACACATCTCCTAGTCTTGATATGATACAGTATATAGCAGTGATGGCGAACCTTTTAGAGACCGAGTGCCCAAACCGCAATCCAAAACCCATTTATCACAAAGTGCCAGGGCTGCATCAGCATTGTGGTGCCCTCATGGGGGGGCAGGGAGGCGCCTCTGAGTGCCGCCTCTGGCACACAAAAATCAAGGGCATAAAAATGGCCGCCGCTGCACTGTGGGGTGCAGATACAAGGCGCTCTATCACGCAAGAACGGGGCAGGGCTAGTGAGTATCACGCAGGCACTAGCCCCATCCCATTTGCAGTGTAAAATGCTTCCCCCTCCCTTTTCTTCCAGTCCAACAATGGTTGGTGACCTCTTCTCTACCACCTGTACTCGAGCTTGCTAGTTGGCCGCTTTGCCTCCTTTGTGCTGGGTGGAGCTCCTGCTCTGAGCGGCGGTGGCGGCCTGATGGACCTGCTGCTGGCAGTGCGCGTGCCAACAGAGAGGGCTCTGAATGCCACCTCTGGCACCCGTGCCATAGGTTCGCCACCACTGATATATAGTTATAAAAACTCCAGTTGTTTACCATCCTTGGATGACAATCTTTTTTCCTCACTTCAATGATAAACAGATTCATATTCCAGACAGCTCGTGTATTAATTAGTGCTTATTTTCTCACTAGAGAGAATGCATGCACACTTCTCATCTCTGGAGTCCTCAAACCCAAACTCAAACTTCTGGGTCCACAAAAAGTCCTCAAACATTATCCTGCTGGCAAGCCATTTCATATTTGTTGCCATGCCATAGGCTGAATGATTGGCTAAAGGTGCTGTCTGTGAGTTCTAGACTTGCAAATGTAGAGGCAGTGCTCTCTGAATAAGCTTGCAATCTGTAGAGAGTGAGGACAGCGGTGGAGAGAATGCAGATTGATTATAACAAGTGCTGGGAATAATTATCACATAAGCCAGCAGTGCTCAAAGTGTTTTAGGGTAAAAAATGAATTTGGAGCTAAAACTCTCTTTGCTTCCTAAATTATCAGCTATTAAAAATACAAGTGTTCTTGAATATTTGTTGTTTACACTTCAAAATTTAGAATATAGAAAGATCTGGATAAGATTTTTTTTAGGAAAATAGGAGAATTGGTTAAATGTTATTCTACAAGCATTCCAAATTTGAAGGAGATGAATTTTTTTTCTTTATTCGAAATCCACTCCTGAAGCTTCTAAATTATTACAGATGCTTTTTTATTTTCCCAAATATGCACTGATTAGCACAAGAACCAAATACTATACTACTAGTAGTTGCCAAAAGGAAGTAGCTCTAAACACAGTTAGTTTTAGAATAATTGTTTTAAACATGATATCAGTGTAAGGGAAAAAAATATAATCTCATACACTTCAGTAAGATTTGAAATATAATTAATAATGTGCATGGGAGAGAGGTAATTTTTGACCAATAGGAGACAACATTTATTTAGCGGTTACAAGATTTGGATATTTTAAAGGGAAGAGAATAATTGAAAGAAGAAGTATCACATGAGCTGTAATAGCAGGGAATGAAATTTACAGTAGTAAGTAGACACACAAAGCTGGATAAACTAGAAGTATGTAAATTCTCATTTTTTAAAAAATGGAAGTGTTTGGAAGATTATTAGTGAAAATTATTCTTATTTTGTTTCCAGTATATATCCTTTTCCACTATTTGGTGGGGAAGTGAAAAGTACAGAAGGAAGAACTGCCAAACAGCTTTTATATTATTGGGGAACGTTGATTCAGATGAGGCTTTTTCTTTCTAGCTCAATACATTTACTTGTTTGTATTGTTCACTTAATTTTGTTTAGGTATTGTGTACTTATGGGACCAACTGACTTTCATGTATTCTCTCAGTGTGGGCATTATATATGGATGGACACCTAATGAAATCATGCATCAAATCTTTATTTCAGTCATTGGTCAGCATTAGATTATCAACCCAAAAACTTGATTAGAGCAAAATAGCCAAATCCAGAAACCCTTCATTCAGATAACAGAATAGCGAAATATATGAATTTCAGAACTTTTTACCAATGAATTCAATAAAAATTTAGCATTCACAGGGCAACCAATGATGTCAAAATTAAAGCCTCACCTTTTAAAGTCTTTGTTGCAGACACCTAAAGGGATTTTTTCAGTACCCAGTCACAACTACCTTCTCTGCAGAGGCCTCTATATCAATTCCTGTTTGGTTGAAAATTACTCGCTCATTCAAACAGCAACACTGACTTCTAATATATAGAGCACTACCACATGAATTATAATATCCTCAAAATAAAAATGAATTCATTCATTCTAAGAATATCTCTCATACAACTAGCACCATGGAAAGAGAAAATGTTTTGAAAATATATGGGATTGGGATAGTGGCATTCCTCAGAGATGAAGGAGACACTATAGCCTCCAACATGGCTGAAAAAATTCCAGGTAACCATCAGCTAGTAGGAAAGAGGTAGTTCTTCATTTAATATCATCCAGATATTTGCAGTTCATACCTAGTAGCATTAACATTCATTACCTTTACCTTTAAAAAAAACCTTCTCAGAGTTAGATACAGGTAGTCCTCAACTTAACAATCATTTGTTTAGTCACCACTTGAAGTTACAGCGGCATTGAAAAAAGTTATTTATGACCATTTTTCATATTTACAACCATTGCAGCACCCTGTGGTGATGTAATCCAAATATGGATGCCTGGTGACTGTCATGTTGCAGTGTCCTGGGGTCATGTGACCATGCGAACTTCTGACAAGCAAAGTCAATGAGGAAGCCAGATTCACCTAGCAACCGTGTTACTAATTTAACAACTGCAGTGTTTCACTTAACTGTGGCAAGAAAGGTCTTAAATTGAAGCAAAATTCATTTCACAACTGTTTTGCTTAGCAACAGAATTTTGGGCTCAGTTTTGGTCATAAATCGAGGACTACCTGTATGTATCTGTTCTCTTTCCTTTCTACTTATACTTCAACAAGATGTCTATGGAGATTCTCAGTTGGAGCTTCAACAAGATGGATAACCAAAATACTTATTTATATATCTACATGGACAATACAAAGAGATTGGGAAGAGACTGAATCACCTGTTGAAAGGAAGAGTACATAAATTAAATAATTGGCAAGGATTGGCTTTTCGACTAAGTTTTATTTGTTCTTTTTTCTAATTTGAAATCAAAATTGGAATTTTTTTTTGTTCTTTATGTCATTATGTCACCTTAAATACTCTTCCATTCTCTGCTAGTGCATCCATATTGCTACCCTTCTTTTCAATCCCTGATCATACGGCGTACTTTGTGATTGTTATCTGGCTTATCTCATAATTATTAATGTATGTTTTGCCGATAACTCAGATTTTTTTTCTCACAACAGCAACCTAATATATAGCAGTATAATCAAATTTCAGATATTTAATGGTATTTGTCAAGATTCTTTTTCAATTCCCATATTTTCTATTTTTTTTTCTTGTACTATTGCTTTCACAATATCTGTTCTAAATCACAAATACTGGGAATAATGGTCTTTCTATTTTATCCATATGATTTTGTTAGACTCCTTGTGTATAGGTATATAGGTGGCATAAATAGTTTAATAAGCACTAGAGCATTAAAAGAGATAATATATTATGGTTGACTATATGTCTTCTAAAGTTCAATAATCCTGGTGAAGAAAGTCGTAAAACAGCAATAAGTAATGACTTAATGAAGTCCCTTGAAATGGGCAAAACTGTTTATAGACAATACATTTCTGCTGCCATAAGCTTATGGGCATTAGAATTTCCTAAAGGTTCTCTATCAAGAATTCTAATTAGAGAACACAGGTAATAGTTATCAACTTTATCTTTTTTGATTGAACAGACTATGCATAATAGTGTGATGTGAGCAACATATAAGAGGGTCTTAAATCACAAAGAAAAAAGTTTTTCCAAATTGGATCACATGTGACAGTCACCACCTAATGAGTATTCTGCTTAGTCTAGAAATAACGTGAATTCCAGTAAATAATAAAATAATTGTTTTAACATTTATTTTAAAATTGTTTTAATTTTAAAGGGGGCTTCAGAATTATAAATTCTTAGAAACGTTTTGGCCGTTCTTTTGCTCTTTTTATGTTTGTGTCTGTTTCATTAACACAGTTAATGAAAAAGCTTGTTAGATTTTTCAACCAGCTAATCTTCAAGTGTTGGATTCTTTTCAGACTCATAATTATTAATGTATGTTTTGCAGATAACTCAGAGATAGTTTTTTTCTCACAACAGCAACCTAATGTGTTTGGAGAATGATTTTGTAAGATTGAGCTATTCTATAAGATTGTGCTGTTATACTTGTCTGATAAACTACAATAACCACTTAAATGGCTTTTAGATGCATAAATAACAGAACAAAATCTATTTGAAGTAATTATTGAGCAATGTTGAAAAAATGGGCTCAAATATACTGAAAGATATCCAATTTCTGTGTCATATTCTAATGATATAGAAATAATAATAGCATAATGAATACGTGTCAAAGAGCAAATGAAAGAACTCAGAAATAAGAAAATCTCCAAAATGCAGAGTTTTATCACATATTTTCCTAAAGTGATTCCAATAATAGTCAATTAATACATCATAACTTTCATTCTTTTGTTATTGCAATAAGTCTATATATTTTAAAACTGTGTCTTTTTTTTAAGGAATTCAAAATGTGCTGAATCTATTCTGTGCAGTCCTTACAGAAAATAAAGTCCTCTTTCATTCTGCTAGTTTCCAAAGACTGAGCGATGCCTGTAGAGCATTAGAGTCCTTAATGTTTCCTCTCAAATATAGGTAAGATTTTTAAAATGAGTGCACCAAATCTTTATCAATGTGGATTATCTTGGGGGGGGGGTAGGTTTTTTTTTTAGTTTTTTTTTATAGTTTGCCATTCCTTTTCTGTTAGGACTCCCCAAATCTAGGACTTTTATAGAAATATATTGCAAAACAGTATGTCACACATACACACCTCATGTTTCACTATCTGACTTGTTTTATTTTAATTTGTTTGAAATACAAGCCAAAGAGCCTTCATAGAAATAATAAGTTTCAGCATGATGGCTGCAGTGTCTTTTTAAATACTTTGTTTTTCAGATGTCCTCATCCAGACTTTTAGTGTATAAACGTAATACTGTTCTTCACATTATAGAGATCATAAATGCTGCTATAATTATTTGATTTCTGAAATGGTTGAACCTTTTCAACAGTCAAGCTGTGTAATGCGCCTGGTAGTCTGGCTGCTTCTCTTTCCAATCTTAAAAGTCCTTAATTAAGGCCATTGGTTTTGTGACACATGCTAAAGTCTTCATTTACAAAAATGAGATTCAAGGCCCAACTACAACAGCATAATGTTTAATTCCACTGCCAATAGCTAAGCCGCCTGTCCCATCATAAAGAAGAAGCAAGCTCGTGAATATTTTATGCCCAATTTATTGATCTAGTGACAAGTTTAAACATTCATGATTGTCGTGAAATGCACAAGCTCAGCATGCGTATTCAGTCACAGCCTTGGAGTTTTCAGCTCCTCAAAGACAACTGAAACCATCTCAAGTAATATGGTTATTCTTTATGTGTGTAATAATTTACCCATTATCTTACAGTAAAAGATTTTGACAGGCTGATGGAGGTCATGTTATTGGTATAATCCCAGATATGGTGTTCAAACTTTATATGAAATGTCTCTAGAAAGGATGAAGGGGGGGAGGATATTTCCAGTTGCCATCTGAATACAGTTTTGGAATTCTTCTTACCTGGATAAACATAAATTAATCATTTTGTTTAATATATTAATATGTTTTATGCTATTGAAATAATTTCTGTATATAGATCTATTTCACGTGTATTATTGTTGCCAGCAAAGTACAGAGTTATCTGATAAAAACAGCTCTGTTTCAGCTATTTTAACTAACTATTCTTGTTTAAATTTAGATTACAATTTTCGCTTATCTGTAACTGTTTTAGATAAATAATGTTTGTCTTGGAAAAAATCTAATTTTAAGTATATTACCTCAATCAATAGTTGTCTGCATATTTTGTATTCAGCCTCCTTCATTAATTTTAAAGATTATATTTCAGTCATGCAGTTGAGGAAACTGTAGATAGAAAATGCAGTTAAATGTATTTTATGATATTTTGTTAACCAGAAACTAGTTATTTTTGTAAACACTCTACTTATTAAGCAAGAAAATACTTTTCAAAAAAGTAAATAAAAATCCAGTCAATGTATTTTTGCTGATTTAATGGAAATGGTAGAAAGCATGTAAAGTTTGGTGTTTAACAAAGTAGAGTGGCTGCATTATTTGTCCTTTCTTTTCTTCTCAGTTACCCGTACATTCCAATTTTACCTGCACAACTCCTGGAGGTTCTAAGTTCACCAACACCTTTTATTATTGGTGTACATTCTATCTTCTGTAATGATATCCATGAACTAGTGAGTATATTAAGCTTGATTTTATGCCTGATGTAAAAACTTCATCTAAAATTAAATAAATAATTCTACTCAAAAACAGGAGATTTTCTTACATTCTTTCATTAATACTGTGCATCACAAAATCTTAACTAATTGCCCACTATGCTCCGAAACATATGTGGCTGGCTCTAATGGGAGAAAAAAACCCATTAGGAATGCTATATTAGCAATATGATTGATTGATTGATTAAATTTCTATGCTACCCAGCTCTCTGATATAGGAATTCTTAGTGAATCCAAAGAGTTTATGCGGTGAAAAATATTAGTATATGGCAACCTTAACTGTAAAAATGTCAGAGTGGTACAAACATATTAGTAACAAACAGTATCAAGAAATTGTTACATATCTCATAAATATGAAATGAATATAATGGAGAAAAAGACATTTTGGCAAGGGAAAAACCCATTTGGAAACTATAGTCATAATGTGATTTACCCTAACCGTAGCATTTTGATTTTGAATGACTTCTGATATTTTCTAAAAGCAATATAATAGCACTGAGTAGTAATGAGTTTTAGAACTAATAGGCAAGTCTGGTAGTGGTTGTTCTAGTGGAATCCTTATTGAAAGGGAGAAGTGAGCCAGTGGCTCACTTGATGATATTTGATGATATTTGAAAATTTAATTTGAAAAAATTTCAATTTATATGGTGAGTTGGATTCAGATTTATCTATAAATACATTTTATCAGCAGGACTTCTACTTCTCAGTTTGTGTTCCTTCTTCTTCATGCAGAATCCGAAATTGTCTTGAAAATAGCATGGAAATGGCTCTGGTGAGCCATACGATAACTGGGGAAAAACCTGGATTGATCTTGCTCTGTTCTTGAAATACGAGGAACCCTTTCTTTAACAAAAGAGCTATCTAAAGTTACCACCACAGTGAGATCTGCTATGCAAAATGATTATGCCTACAGCTTGGTTAATCAAAATTCTTTAGACATCAGTCAGAATATTTTAACAATTCCAACCAAAATTTGATTTAAAATCAGAATCTATTATTTCCATCAATTCAGTCCCTCCCTATTTCTCAATGGATATTCCATTTCAGTGTTCTATCTATGTTTAATGGTATTAAATATCATACAAAGTGTTTATGTCTATCTCTGTGTCTTCTAGTTAGATGTAATCATAGCAGACCTAGATGGCGGTACAATTAAAATTCCTGAATGTATTCACCTCTCCCAGCTTCCAGAACCACTGCTGCAGCAGACTCAAACTTCTCTGTCTCTAGTAAGTATAATTCCATGATATAAACATTCACGCACATTTAACCCCACATAGTTTGTAGATAGCTGACAGCTTTGTTTAGGGTGACCACAGCCCTCTTGAGTAGAAGGGACTCTGAAGTGCATCTACAGGGCTATGCAGAGGATTTTGTAAAGCATCTGTTGGACAAAATTGCTCAGATTTGCTCCCAATTAAATGCCAGCTTTAGTTCAGTTCCTATGGAGGTGCATAGATATAATCCTGCCAAGGAGCTGGACTTGTTACATAAAGAAGCAAGTAGGGTTCTCATGACTGTGAGCTTAGCCACTGCCTGTTAGACCCATGCCCCTCCTGATTGGTAAAGGCTCCTGGGAAGTGACTTAGGATTAGGTTTTAGCAATGGTAAATTCTTCCTTGTGAGAGGGAGTGGTTTCTCTGCCCCTCCTCACGAAGCCATTACTGGACCCAACCATAATGGACAATTTTTGTCCAGTATCCAATCTTCCCTTTTAAACAAGGTTGTTGGAAAGATGATTGCACAACAGCTTCACAGGACTAGTCTGAACATGGTGGTAATTTCAATGCCACAAGTATAACATGTCCTGGATTTTTTATGTATTCTTTAAGATCTAAGGTACCTTGATTGCAAAATATTTGTGGTATAATGGACCAGGAACAGGAGTGACTTCTGATTTCATGCCAGTTTCCCCATTGTCTTTGCCTGTGGTAATCTGTCAGGAAGCATCGGAAATCACAATCGTGCAACAGTAGAAATGTTGCAACAACCACAACTTTGCACATAAAACTGGTGTGAACAGTGTGAGCTGGTGGAAGTTTCAATTTGAAAGAAGTAATGGGTAGTAAATAAGTAATAAAGATATTTTGTGCATTCTTTAAGTTAGTGGATTTAAGGTACCTGGATTCAAAAACTGTTCTGATATAATGCACCATTTGGAAGGTTCAAAGAGTCAAGCAAATAGGAGAGTTTTAGTGGTATATGGATTCCATTCTTTATTCCTTCCTTCCTTTCTTTTTCTTCATTATTTTTTCCTCCTTCTTTTGATTCACTTTAGCAGAAAAAAGCATTAGACATAGATTAATTATAAATGCATTTAATTGTTGCCATGAAAAGAAGTTGGACCAACACAGACCGATCAAATTTAAAAACTCTTCTGTATGTTTTCTGAGAAGGTTTACACTAAAGGGATCTTTTTTTGTATAATGTTGATTATTCAGTCTATTTGAGTTTTTTCCCTTTCAAGTGTAAAATCACAGTTAGTTGCTTTGAGTTATAAATATTTCCTAGCTGAATTAACATTTGTTTCTTTGTATCTAGCATCAGAATGAAATAATAAGGATACAAGAATGCAAACATTTGTTAAATTTAAATATGAAATTTAAATGTGGTACAATTTACATTTAAAATATAAAAAATATTTTAAAAACAAATGTAAACCACTTGCTTTTAATTTTTTTCTTGAAATTGTAGGTTTTATATCCAGATTTGGCAACAGCAGATTATGCATTTCCTCCCCCTCGAACTGCTCTGTCACATTCCAAAATGTTGGTAAGACACAATGTTCCCAATGCTGAAATAAACAGGAAAATATAATATATTTCAATTTCTGTATTTTTCCCAAATATTTTTACTTTATGTCATCAAAAATGTTGAAGAGTTCTTTTTCAAATTTAAGAATTCTTGCTGGAACTGATACGAAAGGGTTAATTCTACTTCTAGCTAGAAAACAAGCCTTAAGATTTGTTCCTGTTCCATACGAGAAATCTCAATTCATTCATTAGTGTGTCTTATAGGATTAATGAGTGGCTCTCCCATTGGCTCCTCCCAAAAAGAACTATAACAGAGGTTAGGGATTGAAGAGAAAGGAACAGCATACAACCCTGAGACAGCAAAACATTGCAGTTGAAAGGCCCCAAAGAAACAAGCTCAGTTATCTAGTCACAAGGATTAGACTTAATTCATGAAGTAATGGCCTTCAGAGGCAGTAAGCAAAATGAAGGAAGCAGGCAGCAGCTTCTCTGAAAGTGTCCCGGATTCCTTCTCCCAATGATGGACAAGGCATCACAAAGCACCAAAAATAGTGATTCTTCAGCAGGCAGGCAAGAAACAGGTGATGCCACCAATGGTATAAGCTTCCTATGGCTGGACAGACCAGGGAAGCTGAAAATGCAGCAACAGCACCCTTTATTGAGGCCATAGTGAGGACATGGAAACTGGATCTCCCTGTACTTTGTTGAATGAATAACACCAGAAGAATCAACAAACACCGGACAGTATGCTATATTGGAGTTGTGAGGGAAATTCCAGTGGGAGCCAGCCTAGCAATGTCCAACATGATAATTAAAGAGCTAAAGGAGGATCAGGCTTCATTTGCACCTAATCTAGCCTCATAACACATAGAAACCCCAGTCAGCCTTCCACCCCAAGGGAGGCAATTTTCAAAGCTGAGTTAAAGCATCTTATGAGAAGCAAAGGATACTTTGGGTCAGAAAAGAAGAAAGGGGAGGGAGTCACATTCAGGCCTATTTGAAAATATTGTTTTTTCCCATCCCAATGACATTAGGAGCCATGGTAGCATAGTGACTAGAATGCAGAATTGCAGTCTAACTCTGCCCACAACCAAGAGTTTGATCCTGACCGGCTCAGGGTTGACTCAGCCTTCCATCCTTCCGAAGTTGGTAAAATGAGCACCCAGATTGTTGGGGACAATATGTTGACATTTGTTGTCATTTTTTTACTGTGGGCACAATGGCACACATCAAAAATGAAATTTAGTTGCCCGCTCTCAAAGTGAAACATGTACATGACACGCTTTAAAAACATACTATATACAACATATGTGTAGACCCACACCCCTACATATACATAACAAATAAATATTAAATACTGTCCATCTTGAATATATAACGGAAGGAGGAAGCTTGAGAGTTCACAAGGTTAATGCTATATGGAATGAAACTATGGCTGAATCTGGATGTTCTGCTGCGGATACCACGAAGCCTTCTCCCAGAAGGTAACAAGGAAAACATGTTGTGAAGAGGATGTGTAGTGTCCCAGATAATCTTACGGACCCTGCTCAAGCAGCGCTTCTGTGCTATGTCCTGGATGGGAGGGAGGGAACTGCCAATTCTCGGCCATTCTCACCACTCTCTGCACCACCTTCCTATCTGAAGCAGTGATGCTTCCAAACCAGACTGTGATGCTGTATGACAGGATGCTCTCGATCGTCCCCCTGTAGAAAGTGGTCAGGACAGGGGAAGGAAGATGTGCTTTTCTCATGTGATGCAGAAAATGCAGGCGCTGCTGTGCCCGCTTTACCAGTTTCTCATTGTTGAGCGACCAAGCCAGCCTACTTGTTAGCTGCACACCCAGGAATTTGATGCTGGTAACCATCTCCACTGGTGAATCATTTATGCACAGAGATGTGTGGCTGTGCCTGGCTTTTCTGAAATCAACAATGATCTCTTTGGTTTTTCCGGTATTTAAAACTAGGCTGTTTTCCTTACACCAGTTCACCAACCCCTCAACCTCCTTGCGGTAAGCTTCCATTTTGTCATAATGAATAAGGCCCACTACTGTTGTATCATCTGCAAACTTCACAATATACTTGGTGGCAAACCTAGCACAACAGTCATGGGTCAACAGGGTGAACAGCAGCGGACTTAAGACGCAGCCCTGAGGAGAACCTGTGCTCAAGGAAATGGTATTAGAGGTATTTGTTCCAACTCACACATATTGGGGCCTGTTGGTAAGAAAATCAAGAATCCAGTTGCACAAAGGAGTGTTTAAGCCTAAGAGGCCCAGTTTGTCTACTAGATGCTGGGGAATGATTGTGTTAAACGCTGAACTGAAGTCGACAAACAACAAACACACATGAGCATTTCTTTCCTCTAAGTGCTTCAAGCTCAGATGGAGAACGGAAGAAATAGCATACTCCGTAGAGCAATTTGGCCGGTAAGCAAATTAAAGCGGGTCAAATGCTGGCGGGAGGCTAGATACAATAATGTCCTTTATCAGCTTCTCAAAGCATTTCATAATGGTGGATGTCAGTGCATCATTAAGGCCTGTAACTGTGGAATTTTTTTGGCACTGGCAAGATGATGGCTGTCTTAAAACACTATGGGACCACTGCCTGCTGCAATGAGAGATTGAAAATATCTGTGAGAACACACGCCAACTCCTCTGCGCATTCCTTGAGGACATGTCCAGGGATGTTATCTGGGCCTGCTGCTTTCCGAATGTTAACTTTCTGCAGTGTTTTCCGGACAGAGATGACATCAAAACTTAGCACTTGCTCGTTAGGATGGGGCACAGCTTTCCTAGCAGGAGTATTATTTGATGCCTCAAATCTACCAAAAAATGTATTCAGTTTGTTTAGGAAGTCTGTGTCGTTCTTGCATCTCGATGGAGTCACCTTGTAATCCGTGATGGCCTGGATCCCTTGCCACATTCGCCTGGTGTTTGTTGGGTCCTGAAAAAAGTTCTGAATTTTCTGGCAATGGGCTTGCTTTGCACCTTTTATGGCACATTTCAGATTTGCTCTGGCTGTTCTAAGTGCCAGCATGTCACCAGATTTAAAAGCCACATTCTGTGCTTTCAGCATCTTGCGGACCTCATAAGTCAAGCACGGTTTTTTAAGTCAGCACTGTGGAGCAGTATGTAAGTCTAAGTGCTATGTCTAGTGCTATTATAGAAAGGAATCTAGGTTTGTCTCAAGTGCACTCTCTCAAAGGAGGCCAACCTTTATTACAGTGATGGGTTTTCTGGGCATGATGACTAGGACATAAGAACAGCTCCTGTTGGACTGTTTTTAGTTGAGACTACTCCAGTGGCTCCTTCTTTCACTTCAAAGCCAAAATGCTAGCAGAAAAAAGCAGACTACATCTAGCTATCAAGATTCACAAACATACCAGCATCACAACACATTCAGTGGGAGATCAACATGAAGCAAAGGAAGATTGCATATGTAAAGTGACAACCAGAGTGGAATACCTATTTAGTTAAACATTATAAAATACATATCTACCTCTACAGAGGCTGTCTTTGGCCAAATAGTATTACAAAGGGTACTTTTATCTTTACTTTAAGCCACTCTGGGAATAAAGCTGTAGAATATCCCTTTTCTTGCTAGCTTCAGTTTTGGTAATTAAGAGCAATAGTTAAGCTTACTATGAAATATCTTTCTGGTAATTGAAGATGTATCCTGAATTCTCTTTTGAATAGAAAAAGTGCTTAGAAATGGCAGATACTTTACCAAGTAATAAATATTATACATTTGTTTTTCTGTTTCCCATGTGTTTTTTGTCAATGGTAACCCTTTGTTACAATGAAATGCTTGTAGAAAGAAGAAATTGAGCTACACTTAGCATGAGGCTAGTAAGACAGCGTTTCCTCTACAGGACTCCAAAAAGTACAGATAGTCCTTAACTTACAATAGTTCATTTAGTGACCATTTGAAGTTACAATGGCATTGAAGAAAGTGACTCATGACCATTTTTTACACTTA
>NW_015387794.1:220050-267593 GCF_001527695.2 Protobothrops mucrosquamatus | reverse complement strand
ATGGTAACCCTTTGTTACAATGAAATGCTTGTAGAAAGAAGAAATTGAGCTACACTTAGCATGAGGCTAGTAAGACAGCGTTTCCTCTACAGGACTCCAAAAAGTACAGATAGTCCTTAACTTACAATAGTTCATTTAGTGACCATTTGAAGTTACAATGGCATTGAAGAAAGTGACTCATGACCATTTTTTACACTTAACAATCATTGTGGCCATGTGATCAAAATTCAAATGCTTGGCAACTGGGTCATATTTATGAGAGTTGCAGTGTTCCAGGGTCCTGGGATCCCCTTTTGCAACCTTCTGATAAGCAAAGTCAGTAGGGAAGCCAGGTTCACTTAACAACCGTGTTACTAACTTAACAACTGCAGTGAGTCACTTAACAACTGTGGCAAGAAATGGGGCAAACTGACTTAACAACTGTCTCGCTTAGCAGTCGCAATTTTGGACTCAATTGTGGTCAAAAGTTGAGGACTACCGGTATCAGTCCTATCTTTTCATTATATTTTGAAGCATTACTGCAGTATCCTATCTGTGATCCCTGAATTAAATTTACTTTCCACGGTTAGTATCAATGCACAGTTTATAGGAAAATGAAGTATTGGTGAAAAATGAAACTGAACTGAGGTATATCAAATGTACTGGTGCCAGAGTCCTTAAAGGTGGGGTTTATACCTGCATAATTGAAGTTCTTGCAACTCAATACAAGCAAGCTGTTTACATGGGATTTTTAATTTTAATATCATATTGTGATTTTGATTAAATTTGGGGACCAGTGGATGCATTTGGAATGTTGAGAACATGTTATAGATTTTAAAAATGGGTGCAATAGAGGCCATATCCAGTCACAAAATATCAATTCACCAAAGGTGTCCTGGTGGAATTTCTTCCAATAACTCTTCTAGCTTCCAAGAGAATCTGTTCCATCACCATTAACCTTTGTTTCGTTTGCTACACATGCAACTTCCAAGCAAATACTGGCTGCAGGCACTTGCCATTTTTATTGTTGAAGAATGTTTTCTTGGTCTCTATGGAGCCCATTTAGCTTCCTATTTTTTAATTTGAAAAAAACAAAATAGAGTAATCTCTGGTGGGGCTTGAAACCTGGATGGTGTCAAGAAAGATGTTGTCAGACCATTGGGGTCTCAGGCTATTGATGAATTAGTTGGGAAGGAATACCTTATTTTCATATTATAACAGTTTTGTGTCTTTCTTAGGATAAAGAGGTGCGTGGAGTCTTTCTTAGATTATTTGCACAACTTTTCCAAGGATATAGATCCTGTCTTCAGCTAATCAGAATTCATTCAGAACCTGTAATAAACTTTCATAAGGTAACGATAATGTTGAACCTAGTAGCTTATAAATAATGTTGTATTTTTAAAAGATTAAAATAAGCAAAACACTATTAGCTCAATAAGCACCTTGATCTAGTCTGAAATTTTAAGACAATCCAGTTTCATAAAAACTTGTAAAATGTACAACTTTTTACTACTTTTTCTCCATGCTGTTTAAAAAGCTAAGATTATGTGCCAATAATGTAATTGTACATGTAATTGTATCTCTTTCATTTTTGTAAGTGGAACTTCTGAATATGTTAGCTGCAAGTCCAACTAACAGTTCTTTTTAATGAGTAAATGGATAATAAAGAACTTGTAGAATATTTCTTCTTTCTACCAAAAATAATATATCTAATTGATCTATCTATGATAAAGATCTGAAATGGAACTCAGGGCAAACAGTAATTCCAAAATTTAAATCTTACATTTAATTTCCATTTAACAAAAAATGCTGTTTTCTCATATTTCCTTTTTTGCCTTTGAGTTGGTGTTGACTCCTGATGACTTCCTGGACTAGTCTGCAGTTTTGTTGTCAAAAGTTCAAAAGTGGGTTGCTATTGCCTATTCACTTTTTACTAGGGATATGAAATACTGTGCTGGACAATGCAGATACATTGCCCTGTATGTAATACAGGAACATTATGTTTTACTTATTTTAATCTTGTTCTTCAGTACCTTGAGCAACAGGGACACAGTGTTCATACCTTTAATGAGGCAGAACCAAAGGTATATTAAATAGTATAATTCAGCAGTAGATCTGGTTTAGAATCTAGAACTGTCTGAATACTTCCTGTGAGTGCTGATTTCTGATCAGGGCAATTAACAATTTCATCATTATCTCTACCCATAAGAATGCTGTGATTATATGTTATGATTTATAGTAACTGGGATATTCTATATAGCATTGCATGTTGCATCAATTTGCAAAAATGATTTACCCTTGTGACAATGCTTGTAAATATTTATTACTTGTTTTCCCAAGTTGGACAGGGATGTACCCAGTACAATAGGTCCAGAGTCTTTTTATGTATTTGGATACATGCCTGAATAGTTGAAGCTACTACACCATCAGATTATATGCAAGTTGTCATTAGGGAGAAGAAAGAAGGAATCTGAGATTCAAATTAACCATTTCTTGCAAATAATAATAGTCTTTAGTATGACCTGATGCTAAAATTCCTGAGCTAAAACTGCTGATCTAATTGAGTTTGGTTACTTACTCCTAAAGTAATTTCAAGTCCTGCTCTAATACTTCATTCTGCAATTGGTACAGATCAGAACCATGTTCCATAGATCTAGTCTTCTAGCTTGCCTCCAAACATTACACATTGGTTGTATGTTTGCCAAGATCCTCTAGGACCCAGCCAGATGCATCTTTAATGGCTGAGACAATCTGAATTGCCAGGCTGCCTAATATGGTGGCAGGTAGTTGTTACTATCTCTCCTTCCAAAAGGATCTTCTGACTGACTGAAAAATAAGAGAAATTTCTCACATGGTAGAATTTTTCCTATCAAGCACAAGAAATTTAGGTTGCATCTAAAGCTCTGTCCACTCTGTACTCTGTTTTTCCATTGATATTTTTATATTATCTGGCAATTTTTTTCTGCACATAGCTCTCCTATAAATTGTTATATTTTTCTCAGCTCCTAAATCAGAAATTTGAGGCTGCTGTACAAATGTTGTGTGTCTGGTTCCAAATTTAACTCCATTTTAGAGTCTGTTTTCTTCCAGCTAACTACAAAACCCAAATCTACAGCAATTTTTAATAATAACTTTAAAAATAGTTATTACTTCCTGTTTCTGAGCCAATCAGTTCTTTGTATTTCATGTAAATTCCATTTTTCTTGTTTGGTATAGAAACAGTAGTTCTTACTCATAACTATAGTCTGGGCACTATCAATTGGCACTCCTGTCATCTCCATTGATTTTTTTAATGATCTTTATGATGTTCATCATGCACTGTTAGGTATTCAAGCTTATAAGTGTCATTTGGTTGAGTAGCTGTCTGTCTAATATTGCCATAGATCATCTGCTAAACTTACTATTCTCTTATGCATGTGAGCACTATAAAAAATAATAGCAAGTTATCTGTAATTACCATTTTTTTTCTCCATTTCTCAGTATTGTGGCCTATTTTTCACAAACTGCTATTTCAATGTGATTAGGATTCTAGGTAGGTTCTTGCAGGATCCAGTGTCCAACCAAAATTTTCAGCTTTTGCATGTTCTGTAATGGTGGTTTGTACTAATGCAAACATATGTTTGATTGCAAAGATGAGTGCACAAAGAACCATAGTTAGCAACCTGCTGAGATGGTTAAAAATATTGTGCCTCCTAGCAGAGATTAGGAATGAATAATATGCTTCATGTTAGATGTTAATTCATGATCCAATGAATAGTTTTGTAAAATGAACCAGATGGCTCCAGCAAGTGAGCCAAAATGCATTCCATAAAGAGGAATAAACAAAAACGAAGAAATATCTGACCATGGGGGGAAACACTTTTTGACCTCAACTGGATTGTGAACATGAAGCAAAACTCATCCACCAAGTTGTTTTTCCAACCGAAAATTTTCTTTGCTGTTTAGCAGCAGTCTTCCCCCACCCTTTGTTCCTTCTTCATTTGTCTCATCCCATGTTCTGATGCCCTAGAGAAAGGTAAAGGGTTATATGTGTGTGGAGATGCCATGTGTTAGGTGAGCTAACCACATTGGCTTGTATCTCAAGAGACAGAGGTCCAGATTTGAATTAATAGGTAAATAAAGTTATCTAATCTAGTTTTTATATCATTTTTATGTTTTTAATGATCACACAGCTGTTAAATAGATTCTGTATGTAGCCATTTTACATCTTACCTTGCCTAATTTAAGTTTACTGAGAGAAAGCAGATTTCTAAATGCATTCCAAACATATTTGGAATGCACATTTGCGTGTATTCATGGAAAGTTTTCCATTTTTACAGCAACCTTAGTGTTATGGTAGTTCATGGTTTGGTTTTATTAAAAGCGTTAGACACATTGTTCTTTTTTGAACTTTACATTCTATAGTAACCATCCTTTTTTTCTTCATGTTTCACAATTTATTTTTATTTGCAGGCAGCTTTCTTAAGCCAACGGGGCTTAATTGAGAATGATTTCCTTACCAAAATTCTGAATGGAATGGCATTTGCAGGTTTTGTGTCAGAGAGAGGTCCTCCATATAGATCCTGTGATCTCTTTGATGAGGTAGAAGATATATATGTTTTTAAAGTTAATTGTGAAACTTGAGAGAAAATGTTTAATTTGTTTGAAGGGTTTTTTTTTGTTTTAGTTTTTGGTCTCATTACTTTTGTAAAATATATTTGAATAAATTAGCTTAAAAGAGTAGTTATGGGCATGTATTAATTTTTGTTTTCAAAATATTTGTTGCCTACGAACAGATATCCCGTGGGGAATTGTCGCTAGTAGGATAAATATATGCAAATAGTTTGCAGTATTTGTCATAATAAAACTTTTGTTGACCATTTTAAAAATTAAAAATGATAATATTACTTTATTATTTTTAGGTTTTTTTACACGCTTTCAATAAAGTATGAGAATTCATTAGGAGAGCAAACTTAGGAAATTTAATCAAGTTGTGAAAAGAGGGGCCCATTGCCAAATTATACATGTCCGATTATATTAAAAATATTTATTTTACTATTAGTAAAAGAAATACATTAGTATGTATTTCTGAATACTTAATTTGGTACAGCCAAAATGTCAAGTTTATTATTGTTTGAATTATTAACAATTATACAACATGCATTCAAAATAGAAATGGGAATGAGTTATTAAAAATGGTATGTAAATATTTTTAGTGCCATATGTAAAAATACTATCTAAAAGCTGCTTTTTATCAACAAAAATATGCTTTATTTTTAAAGCTGGTAGCATTTGAAGTAGAGAGAATTAAATCTGAAGAGAGCAATTCATTAAAAGTGTTAAAACATATCCGAGAACTCGCGGAGCACCTATTAAAAAATGTAAGTACAATGTACGTTTATGGTATAATTCATTAATATTTCATTCTAAATAATTGTGCTGTAAGTTGAAGATGCACAAAGCTGCTTGCAGTTACATAACTTAATTACAAAGTTGTAAGTACAGTTCTTAAGTAAACAATGGGTTTTTTTTAATTATTACATTTGGTATAAAATGTATTTGGTATGCAACATATCCTTGGGTTATGGAACTTTAAGGCCAAGTCATAAGTCAGAAAGAGGAATTGTTATTATTTTCTTCATTAATTGTTTTCTTCTCTTATAATTACAGTATGTAAAACATTCAGAGTTATTTGGGAGTTGGGCAGCCTTCTAAATTGAATTAAAAAAAACTTTTCATATCTGCTGAAAGTAACTTAGATCTTCACTCCATCTTCCTTTTTTCACCCTGCAGTAGTACTATTTCCATTATAAGATTGACATTTTATTTTGTTGTTACCTATCACTGTATAATATTGATGTACTGCAATTACGCTATGCCATTTTATGATTTAATTTTGGTCATTAGTAAAAGATTTTTTTTTGTTGGAAAGTCTGCAGAGA
Organism: Protobothrops mucrosquamatus; assembly: GCF_001527695.2. Taxonomy (NCBI): domain Eukaryota; kingdom Metazoa; phylum Chordata; class Lepidosauria; order Squamata; family Viperidae; genus Protobothrops; species Protobothrops mucrosquamatus. Next base: position 261,693 of record NW_015387794.1, on the reverse strand, counting down.
AGATTTAAAATATAAGATGAGAGAAAGTGGTTACCTACCTATCATATTGATCATTAAACTGTTTGAATTCCATTCAAAGTAATTAATTTTTGATTTTATTTCAAACATCAAGATGAATGTGCTATTGCCCTTTAATGCATTAATTATTAATAAAGAATCATTAATGGCACTTTATTAATACATCTTTTGGCAAGCAAATTGTTTAAATAAATAAATATGTTACATCCCTGAATACAAATATTCTTTCTTTAATGTCTGCAGGAGAATCCAAATCCTCATATGACATTCCAAAAAGTTCCACGACCTACAGAAGGATCTCATCTACGAGTTCATGTACTTCCTTTTCCCAGGATTAATGAAAATCAGGTTCAGGATTTAATTCAGGAAAATTTGATTAAAAACCAAAGTGCACCATCTGCTTCTCGCATTGAAAGGAAATGTGTTGTTCCTGCTGGCCCACCTGTTGGTATGAGTGTTATCCTTATGTTTTATTCAGTTAAGTCAAATTGAGAGCTGTTTTGAAACCTACAATTAACCTCACTGACTTTTCAAAGGCCATACAAGACCATGGCAACATTCTGAGAACATCAAAAGGGTGGTGCCAGTGTTTGTTGTTTATTTGTTTTTAATGGAGTTTGAGAATAGCAATGATAGGCCTCTGGGATCAATGCCACCCATTCTCAACCTTAAAAATCCTGACAATGATCCCAATCTCCATGAGGAGAAATCATTGAGACATTATTGGGGGGCTTGGATGGGAATGGTTTACAAATATGTGCAAATCCTTTTTTTTAACTTTTTATTAATTTTCCAATGTTACAATTATATCTTTGAAAAGGAACGTGGTGTCTGAGTTACAATAATTCCATTACATACAAATATTATTAATACAAATCTCCAACTATTACAGCCAATATTTCCTCTCTTTTTTTCCCTTAATACATACTGTCTCTTGTTTAAATTAGTATACTTCTTATTCTATCCATCAGCTACTTAATAGCTTTCTTACATTTATCAATAATTTTATGTGTCTTATTTATTTTAACATTCCATCTTTTGGACCATCAATAACCTTATGAACTTTCCCAGCTTTAATTTTGTGTTGATATTTAGGTTAAACGTTTAATATTTATCATTTTCAAATTTTTAAATGACTACAATTCTCTTTGTCACAATTCCCCCCAACATCTAGTGTTCCGGATACATATCTTATCTATCTCACTTCTATATCAACAGATTAGTAGTACAATATAATATTCTTATTTTCATTATAATTTCCAAATATTATAGATTCAATAACCAAGATTTCTCCCATTTCAGCATTTAATATATCCTCTCTCTTCTTCCTTATGTCCACTTTCTCATATTTAAGCTTATAATTTTTATTCTTATCACTACATCAAAACATGTTAATTACGTTACATCACTCTTAACATATATATGTTAAAGGTTTATCTAACCTTTATAAACAACTCAATATTTCAATTTAACTGTTGACATTTATACATCTAGGTTTTAATTAGCCAACATTTTTCTTTATCTTCACATCATAACAATATCTCGTATTCAAAATACGGGTCTTGTCTACTTAGGTATATTCTATTTTAAATATGTCCACACTCCATTCTTCTTCAGTCTTATTCTGGCTTTTTTTCTTTGCCAAATCATCTTCCATGTCCTTGCTTCAGGGTCCTCAAAGAATTCTTGTATTCTTGTATATATTATGTCATATTGAGATGACCATCCAGTCGCCATTTTTGGAAAGCTGAGGGGTCTGGCAGGACTACCAGATTGTCTCTTTATTTTCTCCTCTTGACGTAGTTGTCCTGAAATATGTGCAAATCCTACTTGTTTCAGAAGCATTCAATTCACAAGAGTAATTTCTAGAAATGCACTGGACCATCTGGAATAACCAGATCTCTGTGGTCTAGAGGAGAAACAGGAACTTTTCAAATTGGTAGGTTTTGCACAGACATCTCTTTGTATTCTATAACCCTCCATTCTTACTAGAGAATTTCAAAAACTGCAAGCAAAGGTTTAAAACTTTTCCAGAAACTAGATTTTTACTTTTCTATTCTTCATTTGGAACAAAAAGCAATGCAAAAAAAGATCCCAGAGAAATCTCATCACCAAAATTAATCAATCCTGCTTCTAAATTTCAGTGGTAGTCTTTTGATTCTGGCACATCATGTTTTTCATAGATTCCCCCCCCTCCCTCATGTATATCTGTATGTATTGATTAAATTTCTATGCCACCCATCTCACTGATACAGTGACTCTGGATGGCTTACAATGTAATAAAAAGTTGAAAACATTAGAAAACAATTAAAATTAGAAAAATTGAATAGAAAAACCAAGATAATAGGATCATCTCTACCCAGTCAGCCACTCCCAACATAGCAGGCTCCTGTTCCGGCTCCAGGCCAAGAAACAGAGCCAAGTTTTTAGGCTCTCCCAGAAGGCTGGGAGTATGGGGCAGACCCCACCTCCAACTAGAGAATATTCCAGAGGACAGGAACCACAGAAAAAGACTGTTTGTTCTCCTGGACAATCAAAATTCTTTGGCTGATGACAGTCAAAGTAGGCCCTTTTTGCTGGAATGAGTGGTGTGGGCTAGTCCCATCAGAATGAGAAGGTGAGACTGGGTGAATTGGTTCTTCAGATATAAATATAGATGTATAGAGTCACTACTAACTGTGTATTTGATTTTTATAAAATGCTACAAAGTATTTCTATTTCAGTTTCCCATTTAAATAGGACCTTGAAAACTGTTTGATATATATTAACACACCAAACCCTAAGGTTCGGATTTCATGTGTTGATACATAATACATAATGTATTTGAGCTCTTCCTTACATATTGGGATGAGACACAAAATAACAATTGTGATGAACTTCCTGAATTTTTGCCAAGAGAGAAGTATCATTCCAAGATGTGAAATGCCCTATGTAGAGCCTTCAAATATTAAGAAGCAGGCAACTCTAATATGACGTTCCCACATAGAAACTCTTTTTTTATTAGTGCTGATGATATTTTGCATACATTAATTTGTCCTTATCCCTTTTAATATTGTTTTTTTGAAATTAGAGATATCCTGCACACATAGTCCTTGACTTATGACCACAATTGAACCCATAATTTCTGTTGTTAAGTGAGACATTTGTTTTGACTCATTTTACAACCTTTCTTGCCACAGTTGTTAAGTGAATCACTGTAGTTGTTAAGTTAGTAACACAGTTGCTAAGTGAATCTGACTTTGCTTGTCAGAAGGTCGCAAAAAGTGATCACATGGCCCCGGGACACTGCAAACACCATAAATATGAGTAATTTGCCAAACGTTCAAATTTTGATTATATGTGGATGCTGCAATAGTCGTAAGTGTAAAAAATGATCCTGTTATGTTTTTTTAATGCCATTGTAACTTTGAATAATCACTAAATAAATGGTTGTAAGTCAAGGACTACTAGTATTATAGTCCTCTTCTCTTGTTCTGGAAAGTAATGCACCAGCGCAAATTTTTATACTACCAAAATTGATATGGAATTTGTAGTGAAATTTTAGAGTGAAATGCCAAATGCATATGTTTTAGATTGTCTGAAATCCTGCTAATATAATAATATGTAAGTCCATATATGATTATATATTAAGAATTAGTACTGGAAACATCTTTGAATCTGTTCTTGTGTGCAGAACACGTGTACAAAATAAAACCTTGGTATGTAGAAATCATCTTAGGAATGTTTCTATTATAATAACCTTTTAGTGATGGTAATTTTAAAATAAATGGACTCACATATGTTTTTATTTTATTTTTTTAGTTTCCATAGTAGAAAAGGCAAGCACAGTTTTCAACAGTGCACAAAGACTGGAAGTTGTTAGAAACTGCATCTCTTTTATATTTGAAAATAAACTTTTGGAGACTGAAAAGGTAATAGGATTTGTTAAATTGTTTGAGCGGCTATTCCAAGTAGTTAAGACATTCCATACAAGTTAAGAGATGAGCTCTTTCTAGTCCAGGGGTGTCAAACTGCCGGCTCATGGGTCGGACGCATCACGCGGAAGCCGCACCCACCCCATTGCCGGCAATGGCAAAACCGTCCCGATACGTTGCACAACGTCACGTGACGTCGCAGGTTTGACATGTCTGTTCTAGTCTTTTCAAACTTAACTCTACTTTTATATATCTGTTGCCCTTTTCAGTTCGTACTGCAAGTATTTGAGATAAAAGAAATATACTGTCTGTGAAGAAATAAGTAAAATTATTTGGCATTGCTGTCTCACCTTCATTTCTTTTTCTACCCCTTCTACTGAACAGTTTTATTTAGTTATTAATTATTTAATAATGAGAGATTATCTTCCCTGTTTTGTATTTTTCTCTTAAATAAATGCAAGCTCCTTGTCCAAACTTGAATGTTCCTTTTCTGCTTGAAGAGCAGATGAGGACCAAACTAATTTGCCTCTTAGATTGCTTTTTTAAAAGGCAACTTTTTTTAGTTTTTTTTTCATTTTGCTGATGTTATTGCTAATTGTACAACATATTTGACCTTTCATAACAATCCTCAAATATATGGAAAAAACTTAGGGTTTTCAATCTTTTCTTAAAATTTAGATTGTGAATCCAGTATATTCTTTGTGCTTAGGACATAGCTAAGACCTTGCTTGATAATTGCTTGATTAATTCTACACTGTCTGCTTTATTATTTAAAATAATGTTTAATTATGAAATAAACTATCCAGATACAAAAATCAGAATTCAGTCACTAATTTAATATGGACAATTCATAGCAAGATTGTTGATGGGCCTTATTTAGTAGTAATACTATAGAATATTAGCAGAAAAGCATAATTTAAGGTTAGGATTCTTTTAGTGTCTTACTTTTGTTAGCATTCTTGTCTTTAGACCTTGCCTGCTGCACTGAGAGCCCTCAAAGGAAAAGCAGCTCGACAATGTTTGACACAGGAACTAAGCCTCCATGTTCAACAAAATCGTGCAATTCTGGATCATCAACAATTTGATTACATAATACGAATGATGAACTGTACTTTGCAGGTACATGCATTTAGCCCTATTTTGGTTTCTTTGTGGTTCTTCTAGCTTGCCTTATGTATTTTGCTATCTCTAAACTATAAATTATATTTAAAATATAATTTTTTATTTGAAGTTCATTGTTCTTTTTCTTCTGCTGTTTTGTTCCTTTATTTGCTTTTGGGTGGTTTTGGGACAATTTATTATGAAACTGTTCCTTCTATCTGAAGAGAGGAGAGGAGGCACTTGCCTTACACTCAAACTTTTCATTAAGAAAAGCAATTGTCACATTTCATGTGTTGGTTGCAGTTAAGCACCTCATACAAGAGTGCTTGTTGTTACCATCTTTCGTCTACCATCTTTCTTTCACTCAACTGCATCTTTTTCTCTGGGCATTCAGCTACATCCTTAGTCATCCTTTACTTGATGACAGCAATAGCCTTTTCTTTCTCTTAAGGCCACAACGAACCTGCTGGATTCTATTTTGAAGAAAGAAGTCATTACTTATTTCATTAATACTGTCAGGCCTTTGGAAGCATGAAAGCAGTGAAGATACTGGAGTGGCAAAGGCCCAGACCTATTGCTATTTCAGTATTGCATTGTTCGTACACCTATAAAGGCAGATTTCAGTTGATTAAGCATCTGTTCTTATATGTCAAGGATTTTTTCCAACAAAATGGGTTTATTGCAACCTTCATTGGTTGGCCAGTACAGGAACCCTAAGTTCCTGGAAAATCACTGGAATGGTTTGGGAACCTACTGTACTCGGGGAATGGAGATCATTGTTCTCTTCTCCTTTTTAGAATGATGATTGTTAAGTTATTCATAATTAGTGATTGAAAAAATATCCTATCTCATCACCATTTGTAAAATAACTATTCAGATAATTGTTTTGATTGCTTTAGGATTTGAACACTTTTGTTTACTCAAGTGAAGAAAACATTTTATGGGAGAGCTTAAACTCTAAGTATCATGGTACTAAGGAAGAACATTTAGTTGAAATGAATCATTTTAATAATTTGTGTTTGTGACATGTGAGGGATGCTTTTTCCTACAAGAGAAGTTTCTGACTTCAGTTAGTTTTTCCAATGTACTTTATGGCTGTGCAATTTTCTGAGACTCACAACCATTGTCTTCTTTCACAGTTGTTTATGATTTAAATTGGGAATAATTATTGGATACAAATTGCATTTGAAAATATGTTTATAAATAAAGAAATTTAATAGGCAGCTTTATGATAATCACAACAGGATCTTTAAAACTTCTGTATTTGAAAATGCGTAAAAGCACAGTAAGCAGAGAAGTAAATTATTTGAGCTGAATTTTAAATGCTGCAAACAAAGATTATGTCTTCAGATTCTAAAATGTTTGTGTTCAGCAAACAAATTATGGCATAGTTTAATGCCTATTATCTCTTTGAACAAATGACCACTTTGAACTAAAGTGAAGCCTTTGGTTTCACTTGGACAGGTACAGCAAAAACGAAAGTGAGGCTGCTACTATATGAGACTTTCCAGACAATTAGTTTTCTATTTATGACCATTATTTCTTTTTCATATCTTCTGTATTTTTTTTCTGAGAACATATTCTTTAAGGAGCAAAATCTGAAAGAACTGCACAAACATTATGGTTGATAGCAGTTGATAGCTATAGTTGATAGATAGTAGATATCTGCCTGGAAACATCCAAAGGCTGTTGTTGATGTCTTATTGAATGAGCAACGAATTACTTTTTTTCAATATCCAGTATTATTATTCCATAATTAAAACAACAGCAAAATAATAGTGTTCAATACAGGTTATGAGTCACCTAATGATAAAATGTTAAAATGCAGTCAGTACATTTATGAGCTATCATTTACCTTTATTTATGCTAGTACAGTAAAAAAAATAATGAACATGGGAATTGAGTATGTCTCTGTCTAATAAAATATGATTCACAGCTCCCTCAAAATCAATCTTTGTAAAAAAAAAAAAAAGAATGTTTGAACTATAAAAATTAATGTGCCATAATAGGATTCACATGAAAGAATTTAATAATACATAAACCAGTAACCTGTAAATATGTAGAACTAACTTAGATTTAGTATAGATTTGTGAACTACAGATGACTTTAATGCAAAAATACATTTTAAACTAAAATGCAAGCCAAATAAAACTGGCAATGGTATAGATTTACCGTTTTTTCCCATCATATAATTGTAAAATGCAATCCAGTATTATCTTTAGACTATCTAGTCTCAAAACCTCTGACTAATATAATGAATAGTAATATAAAGGGCAAAATCGTTAAATACTTAAAAAATGTCAAAAGTTATCTCTTCTGTTTCTCAAAATTTCTTCCCACAAATTCTTTATTTTTACACAAGGGATATCTTGTGGCACTTTCCCAAACAAGGCTCACTCATTTATCCATTCATTTGTGATCACACTAGTTTTCAAATTGTTTGTAGTTAATGTATCAATTATAAACTACATTGCTTTATAATTCTTCCTATTACATTTCTATGGATTACAATTAAAATGTTTCTGTTTCAGATCCATATAACTTAATTAATTGTCAGGCTTTAGGTCATGAACACATAGATTTAAGGCATACACAATTTACTTTAAATTTAACTAGAATATCATCTAAGATATCTTAAGAAATTATTTTCATTTTCATATTAATTTTTCTGAGTTAACAGCATTGTCTGCTTCCCCCCCCCCCCTGTATTTTATTGCTGAAATCTTCATACTCTAATTGTGGCAATTTTATCAGCCCAGAAAAAGAAAATGTCCACATGTATGAGAACTGACCATAGAAATGCTGGTTTACTTATGTGTTTATTTTTAGGAGTTACAGAGCAATGTTGTATTGTGTGGTACCAAATTTATGTTTATTTGTTTATTCTTTTCAATTTGCTTTTATTTTTTTACTTTTTTTGTCTGAACGGTTTGCTTAATATTGGGAAAATATTTTTATCTACTTATCTCCTTGAAGGCCTGTGACTCAAATTATTCTTTTTTTCCCATCGTTTAATTGTAAACTGCAATCTAGTATTATCTTTATTAATTTACTTCAATTTAAGTAAAGAAGAAAGATTCCCTTTTGTTCTTCACTTAATATTAAACAGAGCGGGAGACTTCCAATTGAAGGCTGATGGCTGCATGTTAAAGAAAGAAGTATCCATGTTTCAGGTCATTTTAGAGGACTGTCCTCCATAAAGTAAACAGATAAAAAAAATGAATTACTGAAAAATAGCAGATAAAATGTGAAAATGTGAAGGACAGAGTCTCTGGTAGCATAGTTTTTCCTTGTTTCTGTAAGTGGGAAAAACAGTAAACATTGTAAAACTTTTAAAAAATACTATGCTATTTTGTTGACCATAATGATTTGCTTTAAAAAGTAGAAAGCATCTGGAATTAACTATTGTCTGAACAGTTGCACTCATAATGGTTTTGTGTTCCATTTCTAATGAAGTTATAACAAGACCATATCTAACAATAGGTTTTCATAGAAATAAAATACAATCAAAGCAGCAAGGGAAAAGTAGTTAGGCTTTGTAAATCCTTCAAGGAAAATGCCAAGCGAAATGCTTCATAACACATGCAAGTGCACACAGAGATTTTTCTTCACATCATTAAAATTGTAGCTTTTTTTCCTCCAGGCTTGTGCAACTGCTTCAGTCCAGCTCCCCACTGTCTCTGCATCCATGGCTGCTCTAATAATTTGAAGAGAAGTGTTTCACGGGCACTGCCCTTAAGTGCTCATTAACCATGTCTTGTAAACTGGGGAGAGCTATCAAGTGGAGTGTCACAAAGTTCAATCCTGCATCCTGTATTACTTTTTAATGCTTTTATTAGCAAATTCAGAGAAGAAATAGAGGAAATGCTTATCAGATTTTCAGAAGACACAAAATTAGTCAGTGTGGTTAATCCCATAGAAAATAGGAAAATGATCCTGATAGATTGGAGATAGGGCTGAAAATAACAGAACAAAAATTAAGAGAGATGCAAAATAGCTCTCTTAGGGAATAGAAATCATGTAAGGGATCATGTAAATCACTTCCAAAAATGTTGTCAAAAAAACATCAGGAATTTATCCAAGTGATTTGAAAGAACTTTCTTTTAAAATGATGCAATAAGTGAAATATGGTTCTGAAAAGTAATGTATTGAAGATCATGGTTGCTGCATTTGAGAGGGAAAATGGAGTTGATCATTTTTAAATTACATATGAATGGGTCCGAAAGAGGGCTGAGAAAATATCTATGGACCCTTCATATTCTGGACATACACTATTTCAACTCCTTCCCTCAGGATGCTATTGTAGGGCATTGCATGCCAAAACAACTAAACACAAAGACAGTTTTTCCCCCTCGTGCCATTACTCTGCTGAATACTTCATTACCATAGAACTGTCTTATATCTAAGGATATTTAGCCATGTAGTATGGCTGTATTACTATTATCCTTCTATCTTTTCTACTACCTTCTCCTATTAGCATTTTCTTGACTATGAGCCAGCAGTGTGCAGCAGCAACCAATCCTGGTTTGTATAAACAGAGGTATAGAATCGAGATCACACTAAGTATTAGTACCGCTTTATAAGACCTCACCTGGAATACTGCAACCAATTTTGGTCACCATACTACAGAAAAGATGTTGAGACTTTGGAAAAAGTTCAGAGAAGAGCAACTAAAATGGTCAAAGGCCTGGAGACTAAAACATATGAAGAACGGCTGCAGGACTTGGGTTTGGCTGATCTAAAGAAAAGAAGAAACAGGGGTGACATGATAGAAGTATTCCAGTATTTGAGGGACTGTCACAAAGAAGAGGGTGTCAAATTATTCTCCAAAGCACCAGAGGGCAGGACAAGAAACAATGGTTGTAAACTGACCAAAGAGAGAAGCAACCTGGAATTAAGGAGAAACTTCCTAACAGTGAGAACAATTAACCAGTACAACAGCTTGCCCCCAGAAATTATGGGCACTCCATCACTGGAGATTTTTAAGAAGAGACTAGACAATCACTTGTCTGAAATGGTATAGGTTCTCCTGCTTGAGCAGGAGGCTGGACTAGAAGACCTCCAAGGTCCCTTCCATATTCTATTCCATTCCATTCCATTCATGCGGAAAAACTAGTGGAAGGTGGTGCATTTGGGTATCTTAGCAGAATGTTCACTAAAGATTGGAAAAGGGTTAATACAATTTAAGAAAAGAATGTGGCATGTGGTTTTTGTGCGTGCGTGTAATGTTGCTTACCCTGAAAGGAATTAGCATGATATATCTGTCTGGCCCATGAATTCTACTTAACCCATAAAGAAAAATGAATATGACTTGAATCTAAAAGAAATGTATGTAAATAATAATAAAAAATGTTCCTGAAAAGTAACTTTATTTCCATATTCTATTGTGGTCCTCTCCCTGTACCTTACTATTTTGGATCTTGTTTAAATCAAATCCAGAGAATATTTTGTACAAAGCTTATGGCTAAAATGATTCATTTTCCGCTTAAGTGAAATGTATGTTACATTGCAGCATCCCTTTAAAATTCACTAGTAAAAAAAATAAGGTGAAAGGGGGTCTTTTACAACAAGACAAAAAAAAAATTCCTCAATGGAAGAAGATCATATATTTTTGTTATATCTGGATCATTGCCAGAGGAAAACAACATAAACATTTATTCATTTCAGGTCTTTATTCTTTGGGGGGAAGTAGGTCTATTTCTATTTGTTTCTTTCTGTGTTTCATTGGTTGTTGTTTTTTTAATTAACCTGCCTCCCCAACAATGGAGATGTTCCGTTTTTTGTGTGTGCTGGAGGGCAACTGGAGCAGAACCCGAAGACATAACAGAACAGAAGAATAACAACATAGTGGAACTGGTGGAATTTATTCATCTTTAGAAAGATAGAATCAGAAAAATTAAGCAGTGGAAAAATGGAACAAGTAAGACAAACTATAAAAAGAATAATTAGTATAGACTGAGTCTTCAAAAGCAGCAGACGGAAGGGAAGGAAGAGAAAAGTGAGGACAAGAGAAAAAAATAAACTAAGGGTAGGATGAGCTAAGTTCAAAAATACAAAATTTCAGAGTAATTATTATGAGTGATGTATAAAGCCTATGTAATTTATTTTGAAAAGCAAAAACTGTTCCTAACTTTTCTCTGAACATTTTCTAAATTAAACAAAAGCTACCTAATCAGTAGGGCGGGGGAAGACACAATTGTATTGAAATTGAGTGTCGGCATGTCTTCAGTGTCTTTTTTTTTTTTTTAAGTCTTGCAGTCTGAAAGAGTGAAGAAAAATTCCAAAAGCATTTAAGTTGCATGTGATTTTGATAAATTGTAATTAGATTCGAGGTAATAGTAGTCTTTCACATGCTGCCAATTATGTAAACCATAATCTGTGAAGGATATTTTTTCCCATTCCACAGTTTCTCAAGTTCTGATTTAGTATTTTATTGTACTGTTATAAATCATTATCGTGTTGAAATGACAGTACTGGACAAAATATCTTTTTAATTCTTGTAACATTTCCTAGAAATATTTGCAGCTAGCAATCAGCACTTTTTTTTAAAGATTGCTGGGCTGCTTTCTCAAGTAGAGTACACAAGGGAAAACTATTGCCAATCCAATGTAATGTTTTAAGCATAATTTCTGTTGTAAGCCTTTGAGTCACTGTTGACTGCATGGACTAGTCTCTGCAGGATTTTTTGGGTAGCATTTTCAGAAGTGGCTTGCCATTGTCTCCTTGGACTAAGAGAGAGTGACTGGCCTAAGTTCACCCAGCTAGCTTTGTGCCTTAGGTAAGACTAGGACTCATAGTCTACCAGTTTTGAGCTTGGTGTCTTGGCCAGTACACTAAACTGGCTCTCTTAGAAGCTCTCTAGGAGGGCATCAGTCAATTGTTTAACTAGTTATTAATCAGTTTAACAAAAAAATATCTAAAGAGAATTTTTTTTCTTTCATTTCTTCTCAACTTCTAATTTTGAATAGAATTATTTGAGCCCTGTTAGCTGCAGACTTCTGTAAAAGAACAAATGGCCTCATTGGATGAAACTCATTATATAAAAAGATTGAGAAGTATTGGTAATCCTCACTTTTTTTAAAACAAGTTTTATTGATTTTTTTATTTTTACAACAAGGTGCTTGAGAAACAACATGGTGATGGGGTAATCAATCATCCAAAAACAAAATCATACATATATAACTCAGATTAAATCATTAGAAACTCCCTCTCTATTTCCCTCAAATAATATAATATATTCAAATTAATGTATTTTTCAATAAAATTCAATCAATCAGAACAATCATCAATAACATTTCATCTGTATAAATCCAAATCCTGTTTTAAGCTTTACTATTTACAATTACCATATTCCAATTTGGCTTTTAGATAAACATATTATTAACACTTCAGGTGTCCCTCCGTTCCCTTTTTCCTTAACATAATCCTTATCTCTAAAATATACATATTATTTCAACCATAACATTCTTTTATTTTCTACAAGTATTCTATTTTTTAATCTAGTAACTCATTTATTAATACCATTTCTTCTTTTATCAGAAATCCCTCTTATTCTTCCATTACAAAATAGCTATCCTTCCTAAGAATAAGAATATTACTCCAAAAATGTATTTCTACTCTATTTTAAGTCTGTAATCTATCAATCAATCTATATCTATGAAAAACTCTTTTAACCCACTCAATAAAGTTTAAATCTGATCCAAATAATTGTTATATCTACAACAAGCATATTAATACAAGCATCTTCTTACTAAGTTCACATATTTGATTAATCTTTATTCAATCAAGATCTCTAAAGTCTTATTTACCCGTCAAGTAAAGTTTTAAATCACATTTTTAAATCTAACTCTGGCTTGCTTTCTGTGCCAGTCCGGTTTCCATAATAGAGCTTCTATATTGTCGAGTCTCAATATTTGAGTGAGGGTATTTATCAATACTTCAATCTGGGCCAAGTTCTCTTTCCCTTCTCCCAATATCATCTGTATAGTGTAGACGGTTTCTTTCCGTATTATAGTCACAAGTTGATTATCCACGATGTCACTATTCTCAGTAATTCGTATCTGAGAGTCAGTTCCTGCTAATTTTAACACTGCAAGTGTCTCAGTTAAGTCGTTCTTTGATCTTCAAAATTCTCCATAAATTGTAGATTAACATCCATTTGCTCAGTGACTTGTTCCTCTGCTGCATACAGGCCTCTCTAGGGCTAGTTCCTTGGCCTGTAGATTGATCCATTAGGATTTGAGATTCAGTTTGTGGTTCAGAGATGTCATCTTTAATGTTTCTCCAGGATTTCATATATACTGTTGCTTCCAAAATTGCTTCTAATATAAGTTCATAATCAAGCTGTGGATGAAATTCCTCCATTTCAGTGGTGAGATAGTCTTTTACTTTTTTAGAGGAGGCTATATTTACTAAAAGTCAACACATACAAACAGTCAGCACTTATCCACCTCCACAATTACTAGTAAGCAACTTCACCACCCAGCTGTTTCAAATCCTTTATCTTTTCACTTTTATCATCATTTGAAGGTCAAACGCAACCTCAAAAAACAAAGAGGAAATGTAGTTGCAGTAATAGTTTTTGCCACAAGATGCCCTCAGTAAGGTGTGAAATCTGTTTTCCGGCTTCCAATAAAGTTTTTTTTTCAAACAATAAAAATTTATTCCTTTAAAAAAATAAATCCAAGAAATAGGAAAACAATATTCTCCAGCTTAAAAAATAGATATAATAATAAAGTTCTGTGATAGGGCTTTTTCCAGGGCCCCAAAGTGACCAAAAATAAAAATAGTCAATAAAAAGTTAACTTTTTTTTTATTTTGTTAAAACTCTTTTTCCCAGATAGACAAAGGCAGCTCTTTCAAAGCAGGGAAATAGTTCCAGAAGGCTTTTAACAGGAGAGTAGTTAGGGCAAAGAGAGAGAAGGAAAGGCCTCACCCAGATCATCCACGGTGGTTTCTTAACACTTAGGTGTTCTTTTGACTTTCGGCTGGTGCAGCTAAATGATCAGCCATGTTACTGGCTGATCTTTTCTCCATCAGCCCTGAGGAGCTGCCTCGGACCGCGGAAGGAGCTGCCGCCTCCCTCCGCAATCGACGAGAGTCCTCATCAGTAGTCGCCCGTCTAGGCCGACTTTTCGACCCAATTAAGGGTCTACCGGCAGAGGGAAAACAGCCAGCGAAGAGAAGAGTCTCTCCGCTTGACTGCACACGCCGCGACCCGGAATCGGAAGTGCAGGTAATCCTCACTTAATGATGGTAATTTGAAGCAACCATTCTGTTGCTAAGAGAGTAGTTTTAAACTCAATGTGACATTACCCTGCTGACTTATAATGGCAGGTGTGGTAGTCCCAGTTGCTGTCATTAGGTGAATCCTGCATAGTCATAATGTCCCACGGTCATGTGATTGTCATTTGAGACCTCCCCATTGACTTTGTTGGAAGCCAAGAGTGAAGGTCATAAATTGTAGTAAATTGCAATGTAATAGTTGCAACTATGAGGACCCATCATAAGTTCACTTCTTTCAGTGCCATTATAATTTCAAACAATGGCTGAACAAGCGGTAATTCAATACCTGTATATAAAAATAAAGGTTTCCCTTTTCCAGTCGTGCCTGACTCTAGGGGGCAGTACTCATCTCCGTTTCTTAGCTGAAGGAGCCAGGATTGTCCAGAGACCCTTCTGTGGTCATGCAGAGGCGCACAGAACCCTATTATATTTCAACTATTTATCTACTCGTGTTTCCATGCTTTTGAACTGTTAGGTTGGCAGGAACTGGGGCAAGTAATGGGAACCCCATTGCATGGAGCTCAGATCTTGTAACCGGGCTGTCAGTTTTCCAGTTGATAAGTTCAGCATCTTTAACCACTGAGCCATTGCACCCCTACCTGTATATAGACTACCACTATGACTTTATAGAGGATATCCATTTGCTACATTTTAAAATGCTCACCAGCTTTTTAACCTCTTTCTAATTTGCAGCATTAATTGTTTTTTCATGGCTTTGTTTGGCCTTTGAATCAGTCAAAAAGCTTTCTTCCTTCTCTTTTCTCAGGCAGGACTACATACTATGTCGAGGTGTTAATGTTTTCACCTGTACCAAGTAATTTGTTAAGCATTGAAAATTTAACCACTACAGATAGTCCTTCTTAACAACCATTTATTCAGTAACGGTTCAAAGTTAGGGCAAAACTACATGAATGGTAGCTGCTCCTGGTTCCCCAAGGTTTGGTCGTTGCAGTACCCCAAGGTCACCATGACTTTAATTCAGGTGCTTGGCAGCCTACTTGCCTTTAGGACCATAGGAAGTTACAAATCTCCCTCCCCCATCCACCTTTCTCCCCCTCCATTTCTGCCTTTTTGGCTCCTTGGGACTCTGCTGCCTCTGCCGGCCCTACCTCCCTAAGCCTCAATTCGCCTGCTCCCCAGTTGATCTTCACCATCTTCTTCCTCCTCCTACTGATGAGGCATGCATGGCCAGGGCCTTTGTCAGGCACCTACTGGCTGTGCCACACCTTTTTCCCAAGGCCATGTGCAGCCTTGTCCAAACTGCATGTAGCCTTCTCATTCCAAATTATATGCAGGATGTTGCAAGGAGGTGCTTGCTTAATAACCTGCAATTTTCACTTAACGATAGCAATGGGGACTGACAGGATTGCTGTAACTGAGTGATGTGGTCACATGATGTCTCAGCTTATATCGACATTGCTTATCAGCGGAAATTCCAGACCCAAGTTACTGTTGTTAACCGAGGACTACTTATAAACAGTTTTACCATACTATTAGCAGGTCACAAATGTTTGAAAAGCAAAATACAGAAAGTCAGCATAAAAATATCTGGAAATAGATGTTAGTCAACATTTACAGAAATATCCTCTGAAGGAGAAGGGCAAGGGAATGTCAATCCGTGACTATGAACCTCACCACACACTAAATCATCCTATTCTGTTTCTGTGTGAATCTGCACATAGTCTGAAAGATGAGGCATGCAGGATGTTGCATTGCAGTGTCAACACATTGGAAAAACAATAATGGAATTTCATATTACATGTTTTATCTGTTTTTAAAATTGCTTCTTACTAACTAAAACTAGTACAGCTATATATTTGAACTTACATACATGCATGCATATATGTATTTACTTACATATGTGCATAGAAAAGTGCACAATATAGTTTTCTGAATAAATGGAACTGGCTTCAATTTAATGAACCCACATTTAGCAAATTTTGGCTACAACAGATCAAATTTCGATCAAGATATCCTTCCAAAATAAAGGAAAAGTCTATTGCATCTGAAGTAGCCCAGACAAGGCAGTTGAATTTATGTCAATTTTATGAAATTTGTGGTCATTTATATTATTTGTGAACAAGGTCATTATGCACATGACATGAACAATATATTTTATAACAAATCATTTGTAGTAATACAAATAGCATAATTTATGGCATTTGTATAAATAGCATGATTTTTATTATGTTTTATGAATATTTAGTACTAATGGCACCTTCTTCCCAAATGATCCAATAAACTGAAGAATCAGTGAATGTTGGAATGTTACAGCTATTCTTACATTAACATTTTTGTTTCCACTTAGTTTAATTTTTAGTCCTATCATAATCTAGGCAAAAATACTTGCCTGAGCAACAGACCTAAAATGTCAACTACACAACTCCTACTAATGTGTTGTGCCTTGAATTCTTTATGTTTGCCTATATTTATCCATTATGTATTCCTAATTTGTTATATGTTATAAAACATCACCTTATTTAATTAAAAATGCAGGATACTTCTGCAGATTCTAGTATAGCACAGTGAATTGTAGATGGTGGAGTTTAAGATTTGGATAGAGTTGAAGTGAATGAAGTCCTGCTGTGAAATATAAGGCATCTTGGCATCCCAACCATTTCCTTGGGAAAAGATTACAGCCTGAGTGTGCCTGAACTTTATTGCTATGGGCCTCATGACAGTTTTCAGAAACATCCAAGGCATTCTCACTAAAGAAATTCAGATGTGCTGAAATTCATTCTTGTACTTCATGATTGGCTTAAGAAGGGAATAAAAAATATAACTTAGGGTTTTTTTAACTCTCATGTTGTAACTTATAGAAACAATACTGATGTGAAATATATAAAATGATGGGGGTCAGTACAAATTTTATTCAATGACTCTGGAAATGAATGTGCAGTGTCACTGATTTCTGTTGCTGTTAATACTTCAAAGCTTTCCAGGACAGATGTTTTCAATTGTTAAAATTCATAAACCTTGTGAAGTAAATCAAGGTAAAAATACTTTTCATCAAAGTAATTGATTCCAAGATTGATTAATGAAAAATTAGATCAAAGTGAAGATTTATTTTCTCCATACCCATTCTGAATTTACTGAAAGTCACGAATGAATAGTTCCTGAAAAATCAAATTTGGGTGAAAAATAGTTGTAGTTTAATAATTTAGAATACAGCTCTACATCTCATCATCTTATGTCTTAGACTGCAGAAAAGTTAAGAAATCCAGCAAAGATGTATGCTGGTTAATTAACAGGCTAACTTGTTCCTAGGTTTTTTTAAGGACTGGCTTCGATAAATGTGATGTTGTGGAAGGTCCACTGGTTTATGTATAAGCACAACATATGATTTGATGTGCATTAAAATCTCCTTATTCAAGCATTCCTGGAATAAAACCCTTGCATAATCCGAGATTGCTGGTATGTGATGTGATGACAAAGCAGAAGTTGCTGAGTTGATCATCATTCTCAAGCAATCCAGTGACATAAAGCTGCATTTTTAAAATAAACATATATTATGTATTTCTTTATGTGTCTGAAATATCTGTATTTACATCAAAATGCTCTAAACAACATAATTTTCAGTACAATTGCTGAAAGCTTTAGTTTTATGGAATTTGTGGAAGATTTTAATATTTTGACATCGTGGTGCATGGTCCCCACCTTTTTGAGTGGGTATGTTTAACAACAGTTATGGATACTCTCACAAATATTGTCCTTTACAACATCCTGGGACAACAGTGGGGGATTGAAGACAGCCCTCCTTTCACAGTACCAACAACTGCAGCCAAAAGAGAGGCTAGTGGATGGACTGGTTCCTTGGAAGTCATCTCTGGATTAAAGAGAGGACAAGGATTACCCACAAATTTGCTCCATAAAGAATCTTCCTATGAAGACATCATAAAATAGTGATCTCCAGTGAGTTAATTTTGCCTAAGCCATAGTTCAGCACCATTAATTTGGACACTGGGTTTGCCTACTTCCTCTCATAAGTATTTTTGGAGACCTCTTATTTAGTTTCTACGTAAATAAGGTGTTCTAGGTGTTAAGAACCACCCAAAGGATAAGTTTCATTACTCAAGAATTTCCTACTCTGAATGAAATAAGTTTTTTTGTAACTGTAAGGATTAAAAAAAATAACTTTGGGGAAACAGCAAAAGGCAGAATAGAATGTTGATTTTGGAAAGTTAAGAGATAGATGGAATATTTTATTGGATGAAACAGACTGAGGATGATTTGAATGGTAAATGTGAATTTTTAAAATAATGCTAGATTACAAAATGATATGGAAAAAGATGCTGTGGATCTGAAAATGGATTTAAAATCATATGTGATATGAAAAAATGCCACTATGGATTTACAAATGAAACCAGTTGACGCCTTAATAATTAAAGAGTAAAAACAAATACTACATCAGAAGAATGACTTTAAAAATTTTCTTATCTTGGATTTACAAAAGGGACATGTTAAACTAATGGAGCTATTCCTGAAAGAGACAGTGAGAAAATGATACAAAAAAAATCAGCTTGAGGGACATTATTTCACAGGATTAAAGATCAAGAAAAGAAAGCAGAAGGAATTCAAGATAAATTTATTTCATCAGGGTTACTGATAGCTATTAATGAAATTTCATTTTGATCAGGATTGAATGAGGAGGCTTTAAAGATATGTTTATAAGTGGGGAGAGTTATTTTGCTTGTAGTCTTTGCTTGTAGACTATGGGGTAAATTATCATCTGACATCATAATGATGATGATGATGGGCACACTATTACCAATGGATAGACACTCGGGATCACAATTCTGGATTAAAGGGATAATTTCATAGATGGGACCTCTGTTTAAAACGCTATTAATTCATGTATGGAATTTCTCAATCATCCAGGTCATGGTTGTCCCAAAGTTGCCTTTTCTAAAAAGCAACAACCATGGTTGTCCCAAAGTTGCCTTTTCTAAAAAGCAACTTTCTTGGGTTTTTTTTTTCTCTTTGAAAATGTTTCACTCCTCATCCAAGAACTGAAAAAAGCTTCTTGGATGAGAAGCAAAATGTTTTGAAAAGAAAAAAAATATCAAGAAAGTCAGTTGCCTTTTAGAAAAAGGGGTATTTATTCATGTAACTTTAAAATAATTGTAAGCTGCCTAGAGTCACTTGGATGAGTTGGGCAGCTATAGAAATTGAATAAAACAAACAAACAAATAAAAGAAGCTATGGTTAAAATATTACTGTTGTTTGCTTTAGTGTCACAATTCAATATGAAATATTCAGGTATTTTTGATCCAATCTGTAGTCAGGTAATTTTCTTTCAGTGACCATTCAAAATTATGACAGCACTGAAGGAAGGACTTACGACCATTCTTCATAGTTGTGGCCCTCACATATGGTTACATGCTCACATTTCAGATGCTTTGCAACCAACCCACAGTTACGATGGCCACAGGGTCCCACGGTCATGTAATCACTATTTGCAATCTTCGTAGCCAGCTTCTGACAAAGTTAATAGGGAAGCTAGTAGGAGGTCACAATGGCGATTATGTGACTTCAGGATACTACAACTGCACAAGATTCACCTGACAGCAACTGGAATTGCTGCATCTGCCATCTTAAATTGGCACAGCCATGTGATTTCGTGCTTTAGAACCATTCACTCAGCAACAGAGTTGCTGGCTGAGGAATTCTCGGAGTTGAAATCCACAAGTCTTAAAGTTGCCAAGGTTGAGGACCCGCTCTTCCATTGACAGTGTTAAAGTAAGGTTTGATTTCAAGTCAAAGCAATTTGCATAAGTGGAATGGGATTCAACTGCTAAGGTAGTAAAATATTTTGATTGATTCTGTTCAAAAGTGTCTCTCTTTTTTTTATATACACCTTAATCTGTCAAAAACTTAAGACCAAAGGAACAAACGTATTGTGTGCACGACCCTGAGAATAAAAGTCAGGCCATTCATTTTAATCATTACTTTTTTGTTGCTTTTCAAAAGTATGTTTTCCTCATTGTTGACATTTTTGATGGATAATTATTTTAATGGCAAGTAAAAACACAATAACTCTTGCTGAGAGCTGAAAGCAGGTTTGCGAAAGCAACTTGTGCAATCTTCACCCTCCATAGAGTCAAACTGGATATGTTTTTGAAACGGCTATTTGCAAGCAGATGCTGTAAAACAGCAATCTTGGGGCCTCCTATCAAGACTGATATGAGTCTCATCCTCAGTTTCCTCTGAAAATCATTGCCTCTGATTTTGTTTTGTTTTTTAAATATGCAAGTGGCTAAGGGAGTTGTGGACGTTTTTCCCCCTTACCTGCTAGTTGCATAGTTGTGTGTACGTATTGAATAGAGGTGCAGAATAATACTGATTTATTCCATTGGATGGAATCAACCATCTTTTTTCCTTTAGAAAATGAATATTTTCATTTCACCTAGCAAGTACTAAAACCAGAAGCCTCAGAGGCAGAGATTCAGTGATTAGCTTGGATGACTATGCTTATTCCAAGAACTAGAAAAGCCTTTTACTTTTTATTTGTTTGTTTATTTACTTATTTAGAAATTTATATGGCCATCCAACTCACAGTCACTCAGTCAATGTATAAAAAGAATAGAATAGAATAGAATAGAATAGAATAGAATAGAATAGAATAGAATAGAATAGAAGCTGGAAGGAACCTTTGAGGTCTTCTAGTCCAGCCTCCTGCTCAAGCAGGAGAAGTGACTATCTAATCTCTTCTTAAAAACTTCCAGTGATGGAGTGCCCACAATTTCTGAAAGCAAGCTGTTCCACTGGTTAATTGTCCTCACTGTTAAGAAGTTTCTCCTTAATTCCAGGTTGCTTCTCTCTTTGGTCAGTTTCCAACCATTGTTTCTTGTCCTGCTTTGGAGAATAATTTGACGCCCTCTTCTTTGTGGCAGCCCCTCAAATGCTGAAATACTGCTATCATGTCACTCCTGTTTCTTCTTTTCTTTAGACTAGCCAAATCCAAGTCCTGCAGCTGTTCTTCATATGTTTTATACTTTTGTACTTATACCTTTGGTTTTTTTCTGCCTAAATGTAAAACTTGGCTTTTCTCCAAATTAAAATTCATTTTGCTGGATAGGGCCAAAAGTTCAAGTTTGGATCCTGAGCTTGTCTTCTGGGGTGTTGGCTATTCCTGGCAGTTTAGTGTCATATGCAAGAAAACCCCTTTCTCTATGGGCATGAAGCTTCACAAGGAGGAAGCAACCACAGAGAAGCCCCTTCATGATCACTAGATGGATCTCCTTAAGAGAGGGAATCCATAAGACATCCTGCCTCCCCCCTCTCATGGATCAGGTACATGTAACTGGGAGAATGCGGTCCTTCAAATTTAAAAAGAATCCAACAAGTGCCTAGTGAAAAATACAGACAATAGCAATGGGAGTTTCAATTTCTCTTTCTTATCTCTTTCTCCAACTTCTGTTAGATAACTTTAAAATCTTCTCCATTCTCCATTTTGGACTGTAACAACAATAGAGTCCCATGTATTGTTGTTGTAATGGATTAATCTGCTTTCAGGCTGTTAGCTGCTGACCTTGGCTGATATAGCTCTCTCAGACACTAGTCATTTATGTTTGCAGCATTTTATCAATAAACATTCTAATATATATTTTTATTCTATCATTTCTCTTTTTTCCTTGAATAGGCCAAAAGGTTTATTTTCAATATATTTCATTTTCCTCTTTTTTACCCTTCTCCACTTGCTTTAGGTAGCATACGTTCAAGAACTGCTTAAAGCCTGGACATGCCAGCTTAGATTACATATGTGAGATGGGCAGCTATATAAATCAATTGAACAAATTAGTGGTTTGAATGGTTAATGCTCAAAATACAGGTTTAAATATCTACATTTTTCCTAGAGTGGGAAGAATGGAACCCTAAGCAATATTTTTATCTTGGTGTAATTGGAACATATGTCAGAAGTCTTCATGTTTTCTAAGTCCCATTCTCTTCCTCCTATTAGACATAAACATGTTATAGTTCTTCAGCTCAAGCAAGATGCTTCTGTTTTATATAGAAAGGTTATATCAGTTCTCCCAGAGCCAAACTGCCAGTATTCCGCTATAACTATGTGCTGGATATCACAGGCTTGATCATTGGGGAAAGTATTGGGGTTATACAGTACATTCACACTAAGTTGATTTCAAGGGATTGGACACTGATACCAATTGTACTTGGATATATGTCTAATTTATTCCTACCGTTTTTCTCCAGAAGTGGTCTGAATATAAATATTTTTCATTGGGAAATGTTTTATATATTTTTAGTTTATTTTATATCAAGATTTATTTAAAATAATATCAGTGCTTCATTTTATTTTTAGCATAGCTGTGATTTGTTTTTGGGTTACAATTTCTAGGAATGTGTCTCCTGGTTAAAATTTGAAACATTTCAATTAATAATTATAACTTGCTAACCTTCTCTTTTTTGTTTTTCTTACGAACCCAAAGGATTGTTCATCTTCAGAAGAATATAATATTGCTGCAACATTATTACCATTGACAACTGCTTTTTATAGGGTAAGTTGTGTTCTTCTAAGAATTAAGAATATATTTCTAAGAATATATATATAAAACTGCACTGAGATTACGTAAAGGATGAAGATTACAAGAGTATTTTACCCAGAGCTTGTTCAACTTATTTTTCTGTCTTATTTTCTTCCAGCCCAACCTCTCAATCTCTTTCTGATACTGTTGGGTTTCCTGTCTTTCCTACATTGTGTGATTCTAAAAGGCATTAAGGGTTAAAGAAACCCTGAAAGGATTAGATTAAATTTCATATTGAATTTGACATGGCAATATTAGGCATTCATTAGGGTTGTCCTACTCTTTGTTTTCTTGTATTCTACATAGAGTGGGGAACTGTAAAGAAGTATCCTTCCTTCCTTCCTTCCTTCCTTCCTTCCTTCCTTCCTTCCTTCCTTCCTTCTTTCCTTCCTTCCATGACGAAGTGTTATAGGGAAGGAAGAATCATCCCTTCTATAAGGATACTTCACTTATATTCTATAATTAGTCTTGACATTTCTAATCTATTTCTTTCAAGTGTTAGGTCTCATAAATCTAAACAGCAATTGAAATAAAATAGAAATAAAAGAAGGTATAAATTCTGCAGTTTCAAAATAATAAAATTAGGACAAAAATGTACATCAAGAATCACTCTTTGTTTTGATCCAGATTATAGCTATAGAGCATATAGGCAGCTCTACAAAATTATTGGCATAGTCAATCACAAAAAATGAATTATCAAAAGCCAAATTTACAATGATATTCCCCACCTCCTTCTGTAGCTCCCTTCCCCAGGGTACTCCTTCAATTTACCCTTGACATCATTCTAAGTAGGATGGTTACATTTCCAAATAAAGTCCTCTGCTGAATCATCCTATCAAATATTTTTCTAAAGATTGTGTTGAAATACATAGTGGATTTAAAGGCATTCTTGGAAATAAAAGAGTTTGGTGGAGGATGCAAGAACCAGTTTGGTGTAGTGACTAAAGTACCAGGATAGAAACTGGGAAACCGTAAGTCAGAGTCTTCCCTTGCCCACAAAGAGAGGTGGATGGCATTGAGCCAGTCATTCTCTTTCAGCCCTAGGAAGAAGGCAATAGCAAACCACTTCTGAAATCTTGCCAAAAAAGTTGCAGAGACTTGTCCAGGCAGTTGCCAGGAGTCAACATAAGTCAATAGAGGATAATTACATGCATCAAAGTATACTGGCATCTAGTTTTCTCATTTAATTTGTTTTTAAATTAAGAACAATAACGTAACATTTTTTTAAAAAAATGGTGTCCAATGACAAATATTGGGATTTCTAATGTTCCTTTCACAATGATTCTAATTAGATTAATTGTTATCTAAACCAGAGGTCCCCAACCCCCGGTCCGTCGCATGCCAGAAACCGGGCCGCACAAACAAGCGAAGCCCATCCATGGGATTCAGGCAGCACACGAAACCATGCCCCCTCCGGTCCGCGGAAAAACCTCTCCCCACTGAACTGGTCCCTGGTGCCTAAAAGGTTGGGGGCCTCTGATCTAAGCTATTTCACAGTCTGTGCTTAAGCACTCCTGATGTCTGCCACATTTGAATATTTTAACTGAATGGCCATATTGTTTTAGACCAGTGTCTCTCAACTTTGGCAACTTGAAGATAGGTGGACTTCAATTCCCAGGATTTCCCAGTCAGTCATGTTGAGGTCCACACAACTTCAAGTTACCAAGGTTGAGACACACTGCTGTAGATTAAAATTCCAGCCAAAGGCTAATACAACTGTAATCTAAGGAAATAGGAATATTTAGTTGAATAACAAAAAGAATGTATATTTAAAATATATTGTGTTTTTTGTTGATGCTTACCGTAGTAAAAATCCAATACAGTAATTAATATCCTATGACTAGGATCTGACAAAACTTGACAGAACAGGATATGACTGTAGAAGTTCATGGGTTCTTAGCTTTCAGCATTAAACTCATTAAACTATTGGATGCATACTTGTGGTCTGGAAAAATTTTTACAGTTGTTCAGCAGCAAGCATCACAAAAACCTTATAGTACCTTAACAACAACCATCTTCCCATTAATTGCATTTTTATTTACTGGTCTAAATAATCAGAGGAGTGTGATTCATTTAAGCCAGGGGAAGCATTCTTCATTGTTCATGTAAAAATGTCTTGTGTAAATAAACAACTTTAATCTTTAGTACAGAAAACAATGTTTCTGTTTACCATTAGTAATACAGTTGGAATTTGTTTAATATATCAATAAGTACTTGTACTTGAGATACAATGTTTCCTGTCTTTCTTTTAAAGATTATTAATTTTTGACTGAGTACTATTTTATAGTAGTAGAGTTTTAAATCATTTTTAACATTTTCAACCCGTCTGAGGAAATTCTTTGTACTTTCCTTAGAATATAGGAAGCTAACTACAAATGTTTCACATGCATTTGTTTGAGCATCTTCCTGTGGTGAGTTAGTGCATACTTAGCTTTGCAAATTATAAATCGGCACGAGAAGAGGAAATATAGTTTAGCATGTTCCTCATTTGCTTAATGTATTGAATGCATTAAATATACTCTGATTTTTAACAGGTTGAAAAAAACTTTCTTGCGATTGCTGGTATATCTAATAGGTTAGTTCAGTAATTAGACATTGATTTCAATAATCATGATCAAGGTTGCAGTTTTACATACACTGTAGAGTAAATCCCATGAAACATACAGATCATACATGTAAACTCGCATTGCGCTCTAAATCACACTTTAACACATTTATGGTCCCATTGTTTTTGCTAGAATGTGCAATTTGATTGGTTTTATATTCTCATACAGATAGCATTCTCATAGCAAAGTAAATGAAATACCATGTGACATTTCTTTAAAAATTGCAGTTTGCACATGGGCTGTTTAAAGCCCATAATTCAGAAGGATTTTAATCAACCTGAGAACAGACTTGCTGCTGTTTTTTAAAATAAATCTGTGACTGTATTTTATCAGAGCATTTTAACAGAATTTTTTAAAAGAGATAAAGCACACAGAGACAAAGCAGCCCTGTCTGTTCTTGAATAAAGCTCATATTTTTAAATCTATATGCTATTTATGTCTGGGGAATGTCTGGGCAGTCATCTATAATCATCTGTACTCATCAGATGGATAACTTATTTTTGGTTACATTTCCTTAAGGATACTTGGAAGCCACAACTTCCTGAGGCTAAAACTGCAAAGGATTGAATTTGGAAGTTGCTCTTAGCAAGCTATAGAAGATTGTGCTTTCTTCTACCAGTCTCTCCTTTTTTTGCCAATACTTTTCTTACCAGCCTTAATTATCATTTAAAAGATGCTACAGACACCCTTAAATGAAGGCAAATGTGCATGTCCTAGGACAGTGTTGCAGCAATCCAATGTGGGTTGGTCACCAGGACCAGAGGTTTAGTCTTCCAAGCTTTCAGACTCATGCTGGTGCCCATCCTCTATTTAAAAGATTCTACAGACACCATTTATACAAGGATTTCAAAACATTTTCTCAAATTGGTTTGAGGGGCTTGTTCCTTTGCCTCTTAAGTCTTTGGTTTGCCCCCTCTTCAGGTAATCATTGCTGGACCCACTATACTGGACAATCTTTGTACAGTAGCTATCCTCCCCTTTGGGGGAAGGGTGATTGAGAAAGTGGTTGCAACAGTTTCAAAAGATCTTGGATGAAGCGGATTATTAGGATCTCTTTCAGTCAGGATTCAGTCCCAGGTATGGGGCAGAAATGGCATTAGTCATGCTTTTTGATGATCTCTGTTGAGGGCGAAGTGGGGGTTGTGCATGCATACTTGCCCTACTTGACTTCTCATTGGGTTTCAACACGATCAACCATGATCACCTCAAGAATTGAGGGTAGTGTTGTGCTGATTCACCTCATTCCTTTGAGGCTGATTCCAGTTGGTAGTGGCTGGGTAGGAGACATCCCTCCCTCGGTCTATGCTATGTGGGGTGCTTCAAGGTTCAGTATTCTCCCTGCTGGGTGAGCTCATCTATCGCCATGGGGTGAGGTTTATTCTGGGCCTGGAGGTTGTGAGAGTCTAGATGGGAAATAACAGGCTCCAGTTCAATTGAAGTGTTTTTGGGTTTGGGGGCCTTCTGGTTCTAGGACTATGCCATCTTTGGTGCTGGATGGAGTGACACTCAACGCCCCAGGCAAACAATCTGGAGTTCCTTCTGGATTCCTTGAAGAGCAAGTGGCAATAACGGCTAGCCACCATGTGCGGCACATTATTAGCACCTTATCAATTAACAATTGTAACATGTTAAGAACTCACTGCATTTGTTGAGACTTTTTGAGATTGACTGAAATCTTTTCATGTATGTGGATTTGGCAACCTCTTACTCGATGGTGGAATTAAAGTAGCATTTTTCCAAAGCAATCACTAGAGTGTCCTGGGAGATTGAAATGCTGATGTTATTTTGTCTTCATTTTGAGTCCTCATGTCAAATTTATGACCATTAATTATTTTGCACAAAATTTGCCCCATTTATCCTATATAGGATCCAAAGGGGTCAATGTAAAATTTCTATATAAAACTGCTGAGCAGAAGTCAAACTTTTTTTTTCCCAATTGTTGAAGGAAAAGTGACTATTTTATTAGGCTGTCCTAACAGAGAAATAACATATACTTTTTCCACAGAAATCTATTGCCCTCTGCTGGTGATATCTAAGCTTCACTTAATGGCACTCATCCCAGTTTTATTTAATGAAATGTATATAATCAGAAAAATTAAATAGAATAGTTTGAAGATTAGGTTTGATAGTAGCACAAAATAATATTGGATAACTTATATATTTTTATAGGGATACACTAACATAACATGGTGATTCTTTATTCATTGATGATTTATATTTTGATGGCTATTGCCCAGAATCCATGTCTAAAGTTCAGTTTGGTTTTGAAGAAAGGAGCCAAATTAGGTGATTTGTGGAGCTGGTGGGAACAAACCCACACTGTGTGGTGTTGTTGACTATATATTTACCTGAAAAGGATGTGTTCTCTCCTCCCCCTGAATTATCTTGGAGATCTATTGAAAACAAATTAATCAGGAATTGCAACTAATGAAAGCAAGTGGGAGATAAGAGGGGGGGGGGGAGAAAGCACTGCCATTGTATCAGCAGATGAGACAAGCGCTTTTGCCTGCCATTTTTGATAGAGGGTGTGTATTTGCAGGGGAGAGTCTTCTCTGTACATGGAGGCTTTGTATGCAGTTGAGAACTCTGGGAAATCAGAATCCTCAGTTGGGGGAGAGTCTTTATGTATAGAATGACTGTCCATAGCAAACCTCTGCTCTCTATAAATAGAAGGCACAAGAGATTAGCAGACTGATTGTGTGTGGGAGATCAGAAATTCTAAGACTGGAACTTCTACAAGGATTAAAGTCATTTTATTCATTGAAGTTTACCACAGAGGAAATATCCATAGATTTCAGCAGGCATTCAAACAAATAGAAAAGCTTTCATTAGTTTGTTTCCTTTTTGCAAATATAAAGTGGGAAATAGTTCATTAACCCAAGGAGTACTTCCTTAGTGTCCATCCCAGTTTGCATGGAATAAACTAGTAACTACTGCAGTGCTATTCTTAGCACTGCAGAAGCCAATGCACTCTAATCTGGGCATAAGAACTACTGAATTCATCTGGGTTTAGAATAAACATAGATAAATACTTGCTTTCCAAGCACAGATTTCTACAGGCTATCACACTGTGACATGATGTGTTTATGTATGTGTGCCTATGATAACAGCAGTTTGTGAATGAAATAATGGTTTGTGTGTGCCTGTTTCTCATATACTGCTATAACCCAAAAACCCTGGCAAAGTGGTTTCTGCAAACAGAGAAATATTAGGGAAAAAATTATTTAACGCAAGTATCAAGCTCTTATTTTTGTTTATTGTAAGTTCTGGATTCTTTGAATTAGCTAATATAGCTAATTTTCTGTTGAATATATTCCACAAGAAAATTATGGGCTCCACCTAGTATTATTTCTCATGAAAGCACTTGAAAATGGAACTGATGGTAAGCTGTATTCGATAGAATGGATTCCCATTCTTCTTCATTGTTACAGGTGGGGTTTATCTCAAGTTAAATTTTTATGGAACTATTGTAATCTGAGTGGCAAAAATGTACACATTAATTTCAACAGTTCTGTTAGAACACTGAATTAGTATTAGCTATTTCTAGAGTAGAAATTATTATTGTGATTGGTTGTACAATCAGCTAGACATTTAGACTACATTTTGCATTTTTATTCAGGCTTGGGATAGTCAGATTATTGTTCGATGGTTTTAAAGTCACAGGATGTAAGTTTTTCCAAGTAAAACTGCCTTTTGCAATGCCAGTGCTATTATTTAATGGTTCATTAAGGAATTATAATTTCAAAAATACTTTATTATCAAAGCTCTAGGGAAAGCATGGAAGTCTGAATGCATTCATATTTCATCCATATTGCATGGAATTTTGATAAACAATACTTTTACGAAGGAAAAACACACACTCATTCCCACAATGAAAGAATGGCTGGAGTTAGCGAAGATGGTAAAATTGACTCTTCTAATTAAAGAGAAGAATTTATCTAGTTTTGCTTCCATTTGGTAACCACTTCTGGATTTTTGTACTTGAAACTGAAAAAAAGGAAGTTTAATTTTCGGTTTTGATTATTAGAATGATTTTGTTGTTATACCAATGGCTTGAAACATTCAGAAATGTAAACCAAAAGGTTGAGATTGTAGCTTTTTTCTATTCTGTTGCACTGAAGTCACTACTTTTTTCTTACTTTTTCACTTCTTTCTGCAGTTCTCTTCCCTCTTTAACTTTTCAATTTTTGTTTCTATTTGTATTTCATCCTATAGTAAACTTCAATAAAAATACTTTTTGTACTTTGGGCAATATGGATATTGCACTAATTAAACCTTGTGACAGTCTCTATTTCTGATCACACACATAGTCATTTTTGATAAAGTTGTTATTAAATTTCCCTTCCATGACTTTCACAAGTAGAGTACGGTACTTACTGTGAGAAACAAAGCTATTATAAAAATATTTAGGGGTAACATAAGGGAAGCCTACAAGGTCTCTGTAGCAGTGATATAAAGTTTCAGATCTCTTATTTTATAAGTATAAATCATGCACTGTTTGCTTAAATTCAGACATGGCTTTCAGATATGGCTTTTTCTGGAGCCAGTATAAGTAGGAAATCGGATGGGAGTCCACTATAGGTCATGTCTGTGTTGCCTATCATTATAGTGGAAATTCAAGATGGAAAATAAGGCTTTTGTAAGAGATTTGGAAAGATTAAATTTATGAGTGTTTTGCCCTCCCTTTTGGACTTTTTAAAAAAATATATTAGACGAGATAGATCCACACAGATTTTATCAAAGCACAAGCATTGCTACAATTATTTCTCTTGCTATCAAAGCACAAGCATTACTACAATTGTTTCTAGTGCTGAAACTATCTGTACTAACAAAATTTGCTTCTTACAAACTGAATTTGCTGTAGTTCTTGTTGGATAAAATTATTCTGCTGACTTATTTGACTTTCAGAAATTAGCTCCTGGAGTCAATCAATTTGCATATACCTGTGTCCAAGACCACCCAATATGGGCTAACCAGCAGTTTTGGGAAACAACCTTTTATAGTGATGTGGAAAATCAAATTCGCTCTCTGTATCTTTCAACTAAGGAAGACAATCATCCACAACACTTAATGCAAAAGGTAAGTAAAACAATAATATGACATACTAATTAAAAAAGCTAAATTGCACAGGGTTTCCGGGGTTTTGTTTAACCAACAGGCTCTGTAACATGAAAAAGATTGAAAAAATCTATTTTACAGTACAGTATTAGCGATCTTCACCACCACTTTCTCCAAGTCAATATTAAAAATGTGGAAAAGAAGTGAGCCAAGAACAAAATTGTGTGATTCCCTATCGACACCTCATTTCAATGTGATGAGTCATTCACGAGCACTATTTGAACATTTTAATCCAGTTGTAGTTCCAAGTACCGTAGTAGACAGACTATCCAGCCCCATTTTGCTAACTTGCTTATCAGAATATCCTGGTTACTCTGTCAAATATTTTGTTAAAATGAAGCTATAGCAGTGCTACAGTCTTCTAACAAATTTGCCCAATCTATGAAATTAATTTGATGAAACTTGCTCTGGTCAATCACATTTGTATGGCCGCCCATCTCACAAAAAAGTGAGTCTGAGCAATGTACAGCAGTCCAAAGAAATAGCATATACCTAAGGTAATCAGCGTAAAAATATAGAATCAGCATAAAAGACAATATTATAAAACAAAATATACAAACCTTAGGCAAAGAGAGGATAGAAAAGCCTGTCTCACCAATGGAGCCATGTAAACCCTGTTCCTTGGCGTTCCAGGCTGATAACATAACCAGGTGTTGGAGGACTTCCAAGACATGGAAAGGAATGGGATTCATCTAATTTTTTTGGGGGGGGGATGATCCATAAAGTGTGTGCTGCAGCAGACAAGGCCTGTCACCTGTGACCCACCAAATGTACATCTCTGATGTACACTATTCATGCATCCATGTTGATTTCAGTAATCACTACAGTCTTTTCATAAATAAATGAAGAATTTTTGTGAATGTTCAAGCTAAATTAGATTTTCTATCCTTGTGAATCAAGAATTTCCATAATAATATTTCCCCTCTTTAAATATAATGGAAAAGCTGGTAGGAACTGAAAGGCTCGTGCTGCTGTCAAATTTTTCTTCATTCCAAAACAACAATATTTCTGAATTTCTCTACTAATTTCTCCATACACATATTCATTCACACACATTTCAGAGTTGTAAATAATGTAGATTTCTTCCAGAAGTTGGCAAGGTTATTTGGAGTTATGAGGAATAAACCTGACTGTTCAGCCAGAAAATTGTGTTCTCTGTACAGAACTGAAACTAAGAAGAAGCTGCATGAGTAATCAGTAAAACTAGGATGAAAATGTCTGGGGTTCCTCAACATACATATGTATGTACATACATGCATACAAACAAGTAAAGGAGGAAGGAAGGGAGAAGAGTTCCCTGAAGATTGCTTGGCCATAGCCAATGAATGAATCGTAGTAGCTTTTAGTGAGGGCTATAGGAAGAGGATGTTAATGGAAAGAAGAACTTGTTTTTTGTTTATTTGCTAGAATTACCAAGAATTTTATAAGAAGAACTTGCATTCAAGTTTAGTATCTGATCTCAAATTCCAAGAAAAAGCATCAGTTCTAGACAATTTTCTATATGCTTCTTGAGAATACATGAGTAGAAAACTTGATATAAAAATCATTCCATTGGCTGCATTTTTCTGATTCCTTCTCAGATTAAAGCAGATTTATTTCTCCTTTCATGAACTGCTTTGAAGTCTTATTTCTAACACCAAACTGAAAAGGCATGTCTGTGTCATAACATAAGTTGGCTTCTTTTTGGTGTGGTTTTGTCACTGTGCCATGTATCACTTGCTTTCTGTTTTGTCCTGTTTTTCTTTGTAGTGTTTTGTGTTTTTCTCTCTCCTTTCGGACACTTTTTTTTTTTTAATTTTAAAGTTATATTGGGAAAGCAGTATTCTGGTATGGGAAATTGCATAAGTCACAGTTATCAGTTCTATTACTCTGGAATGATACTTAATGTTTCTGTGAGTATATGGTTGTATGACTAAAGGAATATACCCTGGGCAAACTTGGTTGATGCCAATAATATGCCTGTACATGTATTGTAGACATTATAGGAATGCTGCATTGTAGAAGTATGTTACAGCCTTTAGAATGAAATGAGAGATGGAATGAGACATGCCTTAATTATCCAGGGATACTTGACTTACCGACATTATGTGCCCTAGTGATAAGTCAAAACGTCTCCATTGTAGTAAAACTTGTAAAATGGAAGATTTGGTAACTCAATAGAGAGTAACAGAAGGAGGCTTTTTCTATCATATTGCCTCATACTATTAATTACATGCCTCTTGAATTATATGAAATATCAAATATGACGCAAGCACATTTTCATTTGTTTTGAAAACAAGAGCATTCTAGTTAAGCTTTATTTCCCATTGATGTCACTCAAAGATCTTGAATGTGCAGCTGAATGTGCAAAGATCTGCGGGGGGGAACATTTGTAGGTATGTTGGCTTCCACACAAGCCCAACTCATGTACAGATGTCTGCAAGAGAAAAATCTGAGCAGTGTTGGCAAAGGACATGATTTTAAGAACATCTGTCAAGGACTAAAGAATCGTATACAGTCAGAGAAAGATGGAGAAGGACAACAAAAAAGGGGAGGGGGAAGTTGTTCCAAACACGTGCATGGAGAAGAACAGCTAAATTGCTGAGGAGAGAGTTGTAGCAAACATAGGTATTTTCTTGATGCCTTTCCCAATATTGTGCAGATGTCTGGAATACTATGTATATATACTATTAACACTAATGAGGTCATGTAATGAAACTTGCCAAGCACCTTTGCCCTAATTTCTTAAATAGACTGTATATTTTGTCTACATGCCAACCACCTAGTTGACAGGAAGTGATACATGCAGCTGGTGAAAACTAGAACATTTTTCTGTGCTACAAAGCTATTTACATAGCTCACCTATTCATATAATACAACAACAACAAATAGAATGTAATAACAAATAGAAAGCAGAAATAAATAATTGTTACACTAGAGCTGGGGTAGGCAACCTTGGCTCTTTTATGATTCGTGGACTTCATCTCCCAGAATTCCTGAGCCAGCATGGCTGGCTCAGGAATTCTGGGAGTTGAAGTCCACGAGTCATAAAAGAGCCAAGGTTGCCTACCCCTGCGACTAGAGTGAAGACCGAAATGATAATATTGTTACCAATTTTTTAAAAGGATACTTTTTAAAAAGGCAAAGCAAACCAAAAAGAAGATGAAGAAAAATCTTTTTTTTAAAAAAAAATAGCATTATGATAGCTTCCCTCTCTTTTTTTCTCAGCTCATAATTGCTATTTGGTGAATGGTGAACCTCTGATACCTGTGTCAAAAGTGACATGACATGCCATTTTGGGTGTGGTTCACCAATACCTGACATGTAATGGTGAACCTATGATACATGTGTCAAAAGTGACATGACATGCCATTTTGGGTGTGGTTCACCAATACCTGACAACTATTCTCAAAAGCACACCCCATTCTCATGTGATTTGTGAAGGGTGCAGAGGCTTCCGGATCCTCTGAGGACCATCTGAGCCTCTGAAAATCCTCTGAGAACAGGGCATGCTTTCTTGTGATTTTCCAAGGCTGCAGAGGCCACAGAAGAGCTTTCTCCATAGTTGTTTTGAGAACTAAGGCCTGATGCAACCCACAACAGCCCCAGCCTGGAAAGAAAGGCCTGTCAATAGAACGAGAACACAGCCTGAAGATAAGCAGCGTGCAGAATGCTGCTATACAGGGTAGCCTAGGTTGCTGTGAGGGCTAGAGAATTAGTTCTTCTATAATTGAGTGGAGAAAGGGATAACACGCCAGCAGAATCACATCAGGCATTTTCCTAGTTTATGACATGCTGAAACCAAAAGGTTCAACATCACTGTACTGTAATTTAGACCTTTGTGCTGACAGCTCATTTCTCTTTGGTTCGTTTTGATTACTATTTTTAAAACAATTTCTTTTTCTTCAAAGGCTGTATTCTTTTTCATAATAATTTTATTAAAGTTTATAAGTACAAAAATAAAAAATTAATACACTCTAAGGGAAAAAATAGAAAAGAGACATTTAAAGAGATAGAATAAAGGAAATGAGAAATACGGGGGGAAAAAGATGACTCCCCACCTCCAGAGAAGTAAAAACCATTTCAGTAACTAAATAGCTTCTCTAATATTTCAATTTTTAAAAAAGATTTATTCTTCCCATATTTCATTCCTTATCAATAATCAAATTATAAAAACTCATCATTCAGTACTAATCAGCAAGTGTCTGTTAAGAGCTACCAGAAATATTAATTTTATTTATATTTACTTATATTTACTGTTTTGAGCATTTGGGTGTAAATACCGATATCTCAGGCACAGAGAGAAATACATAATACATATTTATCTACATTACGGTAGTCTGGCCCAAGCTGAAATCTATTAAATCCAGTCACTCTAATAAAATTAAACTGATACCATATTCTGTACACAATTATTTCAGAATATGTTATTCCTGAAACATTGTCTTGCTCAACCACTAAAATTTCAGCTACAGATTAAAAATTAAAATAATCTATTTAAAAAACATATTTTTAACAGTCCTCTCTGAGGACTGCTGTAATTCACATTTAGTAATCTCTTTCAAATTTCTTTCTCCTTGAAAACATCATCATTTTTTTTCTCATTAATTTGCCTGGTATGCAGTTATTTTTTCCAATCTTTAAAAACCAAAACCTAGTGGGATATAAAAATCAGATATATGAAGGAACAATATGAGAACGAATGATCAACTCGGCAACTTCTGTTTTGTCATCATCACATTTCAGCAGTTCCTGGGTTGTAAGTTGTGTTCTAGGGATGTTTGAATAAGAAAATTTTAGTGCACATCAAATCATGTGTTCTGCTCATACGCAAGGCCAGTGCTTAAAAAATCAAGGAACAGGTTAATCTGTTAATTAATCTATATACAAGTATATTGTTTCTTCAAACACCTCAGTTATATAATTGGCTAAACCAGTGGATTACTTCATACATCTTTACAAATTTGTTAACTTTTATGCAGTTTGAAATATAAGATGACAATGTTCAAAGCTACATTTTAGATGATTAAACTACAACTATTATTTAGCCAAAATTGATTTTTCAAGGATATTCATGAGTAAGTTTGAGTAAGTTCAGAATGAGCATGGAGAAGATAAATCCCCACTTTGATTTTATTTTTTATTGGGATGAAAAGCATTCATTGCTTGAATTTGGTTAGACTTCTGCTGTGAATATATACACATAATTTTTCCATTCTTCAATTTTGGTCTCCTAATCTTGTGTTGACAGCAAGATTTCTCCTTTCCAGTGTTGCACCAGATTTATTATTGCTGCCATCAGCATATGTTTTAATAAATTGTTATGTTTTTCAGCTATATTCCTTGAGATCATACCTAATAGAAATATTTGTGGTTTTAATTCAAATTTTATGTTCAGAGGTTTTTGGATGTTTTGGTGCATTTTTTCCAATACTTTTGAGTCTTTTTGCATAACTATCACACATGGAAAATTGTTCCTTCTTTGTTGTGGCATTTTCAATATGTATTATTCATGAATTATCCATTTTGGCAATAATTGAGTTCTATGCCATCTGTAAAATATTTTGTGCCAATTTTTCCTCAAACTGCAGCTTGGTATAAATTGTATTGATTTTTTTCCACAGTTCTTCCTATTGTTCCACTGTTCTTTGAAGTTCTGCATTCATTTTATCATACCATTTTTTACTAGTTCATTCTCAGCATAAGCCATTCATAAAGGAACAGCAAATTTACATCACAGAGCAAAGGAGAATAGTCCACAGGAAACTTTTAAAGAAAATTAAACTTGAATACACTACACTTTAAATAGTATTAACAATTATATATTGCCATGCATTCTTTGGGCATCTGTCAAAAATAATTGGAATAGTACTTTTTAGTTTTTTTCCTTTTATATTAGTGGATGTTATGCTTTTACTGGGTCTGATCTTGAATGTATTGGAAAATAGAATACAACTCAAGATGGGAATTTTGGGAGGGAAAATCTGAATAACACATACCGTAGCTTCAGATTTATTAAATCCTAAAGCTGGGCAAAGTAGATGCGAAAGCAGGATTGGGTTTGAGACTTGGAGTAGCACAAGATCCTACCTGTGTCTGTTCATACCCAATAGCATGACTATTTGAGTGATATAGAAGCTGCATCCAGTATCAAGTCACCTTCTGATTTTCATTCCCCTTGAAACTTTGTGTTATCTTATTGTGGTTTATGTCTTTTTATTCTTCATCACGGTGTCTTGAATATATTTAAGACAAAGTTATCAACCTAGGTTCCTAATTTTTTCTCACTTTGATTTTTGATTTGATTTATACTCTTGTTTCTTGTTCTAGAGGAGGAAAACGTTTTAAATGTTGGAAATAAAATCATATCTAGCTATTTTTTCTTTTCCAGGAGAAGTTTTCCGAAGACCAAGGGCAAGAAAAAACTGCCATGGACTTGGCAGCTGAGCAGTTACGTTTGTGGCCAACGCTTAGTAAAGAGACTCAGCAACAGCTGGTACAAAGTGAAGAAAGCATGGTATTCAGCCAAGCAATTCACTTTGCCAACCTCATGGTGTATCTGTTAGTGCCACTGGACACCAGTAAAAACAAACTGCTAAGAATGTCAGCTACAGGAGACTGGGAGAGTGGAAGCAATAGCATTGTCACAAATAGGTGTGTCAGCAGAATTCCCACATCATTACAATTAGTTTTCATACAGAGTGATTTATTTTCTTACCCCAACATGGATTTAGCTTACTGGAATTGCTTTCTTAGCATTGCAGGCAGTGTTGCAGAGAGCTATGATACTGAAAGTGGTTTTGAAGATTCTGAAAATAATGATGTTGCCAATGCTGTGGTGCGCTTCATTACCAGATTCATAGACAAGGTTTGTACTGAAAGTGGAGTTACACAGGATCACATCCGAAGTCTTCATTGTATGATACCAGGTATGAGGAACCATGTTCTTGTCTTGAACTCCTCTCAGGGAGATATTTTGTTCTGTCTCAGAAAAGATACCTTAGTTGTATACATGTGTGTTCTTTTAAGGTGAAAATGAGAGTTTGTTAATCTAATTTTAGTCACTATAGTGGGTTTTCTGGAGGCAAGTTTTAGAATGGATAAGCTGTTTTGTTAGTCTGTTTTATTCTTGCTGTATTATGCTCATTTCGGGTGGCATTTATTCCTAGGTATTGTAGCCATGCACATTGAGACTCTGGAGGCTGTCCATCGAGAAAGTAGGAGGCTGCCACCAATACAGAAGGCAAGTATTTCAGGCTGCTTATTCTGCTTTATAGCTGTGAAAAATACAGTCAGTTTGACAGCTTCAGCTTTCCTTTTTTCTAAGGTATTTGATAACCTTTGAAAAGTTCAAAGTATGCCTAGAAAACTAATAATTTCAACAGATAAGCAGCTTTTCTATAATTGTGTGAAATACATACCAGAGAAAATACTGTAGCTCAGCCAAAGCTCTAAGTAAAAACAAGCTGCTATTCTATGTACACTGGTGATTTAACATCCATTATCTGCTGTGACCCCAGCTTTAAATCAAGGAGTAATTTAACCAATAAAGCTTTTTCTTTAGACGGAAGAGTAATTAACTAATCAAAACCTTTTCTCCCTTATCCTTAATCCCTATAGCGTAAGAGTAAATTGTTCACTTCTGATCATGAATAATGATAAAAGATCTATAATATTCTAAGAGTGGGGAAGCAGTGATTGAACCCTTCTTACAGGGTTCTTGAATCAAATAAAAAAGGGAGATGAGTATCCTGTCCCAGAGGATTATTAATTTTCTGTAGGTGGAGCATCTCTTCCAATTTAATAGGCAAAATCTGGTTATAGAAAAAAAAATTGCTCTTGAATGGAAATCTTCCTAGGCTACACTGAATTTGCAGAAAATATTCAGTCCTGCTCCTTCAAACTAACTTTCCCAGATTTGTTATAAAATGCTGTTGCAATAATCATAGGCAAAATGTATTATTTGAAGTTATATTGTATTTGTTATGTTGCAAGTTTTTTGTTGTTGGTTTTTTTAAAAAAAAAAATACCTTTGGGTTCAGCCCAAGATTCTACGACCAGATTTGCTGCCAGGGGAAGAGTTTGTGTGTGAAGGTCTCCGTGTGCTCTTGGATCCTGATGGCAGAGAAGAGGCAACTGGAGGATTGCTTGGAGGACCTCATATTCTTCCTGCAGAAGGAGCTTTGTTCCTTACTACATACAGAGTTATATTTAAAGGCACCCCTCATGATCAACTAGGTATGATGTTTGTTATGAGTGTCAAAATAATATGTTTTCCAGTAGCCATGGAAGGTTAACTTATTTATTAATTGTTGTTATTTATTGTTTTATTATTTTAATGTATATTAGTTTTAATGTTTCCAAGCCACACAGAGTTGTCTCTGACGAGATGGGTGGCACATAATTTTAATCAATCAATAAATAAATAAACAAACACGCAAATTAACTAACTTCCAATCCTACATTCCATTTATACTGCTTCTAAAATAAAATTCATACAAAAGTAAGATTTGTAACAAGATTTTTAACTGACTGTTTTACTCAAGATAACTTTCTGCAACCCTTACAGTCAATTAAATGCAGAATTGGTATAGGTGTTCTTGTAATAAGGTATATTATGTTCTAACTGTAAAGTGGACATGCTATTTATGATATTCTGTGATAGATTTGCAAGACCTGAAAGTAAAATTGTCCCTATCTAGAATCATTTGACTCTGTGGTTAGTGCAATTCCATTATTACTAAGTACTAGTCTAATTACACTGGGGCTTGATATTTACTATGGCCATAAACCAGCATAGTTTTCTGTATATGCATTTTTTAACTATTAAAATAAGTCTGCCATTGACATCAAGTGAGTTTCAAAACATTGGTGCTGACTTTTAAACCTTGTATATCTTAGAATATAAGATAAATTTCAAGAGCTCTCTTCCATCTGCTCTGTCCAAATGAAGATAGGCTGATGAGTATTTTAAAAAAGAGACTTGCTTAGTGCTAATAAGAAGGCCCATGTGTAAATGTCACATCATTATATTTTCAATCCCATGGGGATTGTATCTTTATTGGGTCTGTATTAAGTTAGTATGTTCATTTTTGCATGTATTGAATGTATTGTTTTCTTCTTTCCTGTGCTGTTGATTATTTATTTTATTTTTCTCTCTTTCCCCTTTTCTTGTTCTTTTTTTCTCTTTCCCACATATACACACAAACAAAAATCATTTTTGATACTTCACTTTCATAATAAGAAGCACCATCTCCTAGCGTATGCTTATTTAAGTGAATATATGATTCTAGAACTAATAGTTGTTAGCCAGAATCCATTTCTTTAATCTCATAACAGTTAAATACACATCAAGATAATAGAAAATGGCTTGGTAATTTCCTTCCTTCTCAGACTTATATATTGTATTTCCTTATGATGACTCAGATCATTTACAGATGGCTTTTTAAAAAATCTTGTCTGGTTACATTATTTAAAATAAAATTAAAGCTTAATATTTATGTCTTCAAAAGATAAGGGATTTATTTTTTATTACAAAACAAGGAAATTGATGTTAAATATTTAGGCAGAGTGCTATCCACCAGGATTCCTTGCACTCCCTAGTGGTATTTTTTTTTATAAAAGGGAATTAATAATAGTATACTATTTCAAAATGCCATGAGAACAAGCAATGTGAACAAGCACAAAAACATTTATCTTAGGAATGAGAAAAATAACAGCATTCCTTGATTAGCATTATTGTTATTTAAATGTAGCTGTACCTTTTTGAGGATAAACATTCTATTGTGCAGTTTCTGTGGGTTTTATAAAAATAAACTCCAATTACTTCTAGACACCGTGGAAACAGTGGTAGAAGTGATTCATCAATATTTTTCACCAGTACTTAGAATGAGAAACAGTGTAATAATATTTCTACATTCAGAATAATAGGGATAGTTTTTACTGGCATGGTTGTGTCTGATGTTCACTATTTAGTAAATATGTGCCAGGAAAAGACAGTTTCTGTGATATAACAAATAACAAGGGTGACATCACTGGCCTTGCAGAATTGTTTAAAATAATGCAGGAAATATAAAATATATGATCTTTATGAGGAATGCTGCTGCAATATATTTTTTGCCTGAAGTAGAACTAAAAATTGCATCTACAGTTCACTTAGCAAAGCCAGAAGCCTTATGTCCAGACAGATTATTTTGACCCATGAGACAGGAAATACCATAAGCAACTATTCTTGTTGTCTCTTCTTGTCTTGTCTGCTAGATGAAAGTATAGTTCAGCTGACTAAAAATAGCTACTTCCGGGCAGCAGGAAATATCAAAACAGTACAGGTACAAAACTCAGTAAAGTTATAGAAATAGTAAGGATCAGTATTCCTGATTCTACCCTGTCTGGTTTGTCTGTTGATAAATACATTTCTTTCAAAAAGTAAAGAAACTCTTTTAATAAATATT
The DNA here is from genome assembly GCF_001527695.2 of Protobothrops mucrosquamatus. Lineage (NCBI taxonomy): Eukaryota > Metazoa > Chordata > Lepidosauria > Squamata > Viperidae > Protobothrops > Protobothrops mucrosquamatus. Next base: position 220,678 of record NW_015387794.1, on the reverse strand, counting down.
AAGAAAACAGTACAACCATTAGAAGTAGATCAATACCCTAGATGTAATTTATCTGTCCTTGAGATTTTAATTCCTTTAGCCTTGCCATAGGCCTTTTATGTGGTCTGATTTCTTCATGTATGAATATATCTTTCCAGTTACCTTACTTGATCCATGATGCAATGTTTCTCTCCTGATATTCTTAGTTGGAGAACAAACAGTTATTCGGAGCTTCCCTATTGCTTCAGTAACAAAGGAGAAGAAAATTACCATCCAAAACCAACTTCAACAAAGTATGCAAGAAGGGCTGCAGATCACCTCAGCTACCTTTCAGGTAAATAGAATATCAAAACCTCATAGGTCAGAATTATTCTTGTTTTGAAAGTCCTGTTGATTTCAAAGGCCTTTCTTTTGTAACTACTCTGGATATCTTGAATAAGAAAGAAGAATATAATAATAATAATAATAATAATAATAATAATAATAATAATAATAATAATAATAATAATAATAATAATAATAATAAATTTAATTTATATGCCGCCCTTCTCCCAACGGGACTCAGGGCGGCGCACAACATATTTAAAACAAAACATAAATACATTCCCCCCCGATAAAACCGAATTAAATCAAATTTTAAAGTTGTGTC
>NW_015387794.1:162839-218110 GCF_001527695.2 Protobothrops mucrosquamatus | reverse complement strand
CCCATGTGGGTGGGGGCCTGAATTAACTGGGTCAAGTCCAAGGCCGTCATGGAAGCCAAGAACTCCTGAGCTGCCGCCGACGTCCCGCCCGCTGATGGCAAGTTGAAGTCCCCCAAGACCATAAGTCTGGGGGTCTCCACCGCCACCCCGGCTATCACGTCGGCCAGCTCAGGCAGGGCTGTTGATACATAGCAGGGAGTTATGTGCCAAAGTAGTTTTTTAAAAATTTGTGAAAGTGGACACCTGCCTGCACAAAACACTTCTGCCTGCTCTTCGTTGCCTTTTTGCTCCAGCTTATCATCCTGAGCAGAACTGACAACATTCTCCTGAGATACTTATTAGAGAAATATATTAAGAGACCAAAGAAGGGAAGTATAAAACTTACTTTAAAAGAAAAATAAGCAATAAAAGAATCTCTTTCCCTTTGTTATGTTACAGTACAGTTAGTTTATAGCACAAAATATACGTACTACTGGACAAATTGTGAATCATTGTCAATGAATTCACTGACAAATCAGTGAATCCCTGGGGAACAGAAGCTGAGACAACTTCAACATTATACAATATTAAAGACACATAATCCAGCAAATTTGATTGCTTACTTATTATTTATGTTCAGTTTTCTACAGATTCATAATAAGAAAATAGTTCGCTTAGATTCACACTGAATCTAAGGTGCTTAAACCTTCATATGCAATTGTATCACTCCACACATAGGTTTTTAAAAGTGGGTGAGAAATAATATAGTCCTATTATAATACATAATCCTGAAACAATGTATTCCTAAACCTAAAATATATTACTGTATAGCTTAAATGCTTCTTTTAACTATAAGTTTAAATGTTATTAATTATAAAAATGTTAAAAATGATATATTTAAAACATATTCTTGTTGATTTACATGCAGTGTATTTTTAAAATGATATATTAAGATTTAAAACTTTACAATGATGTTTAACTTAGCAATACCATTTTCTATTGCCCTAATGCCAAATATCCTAAAATCTCTTTATCTTTTATATTTCAGTATTTATACTTTACTTTCTCTCATTACATCTTTTTATTTGCAGCTGATCAAGGTAGCTTTTGATGAGGAAGTGAGCCCTGAAGTTGTAGAGATATTTAAGAAGCAGCTGATGAAGTTTCGCTATCCTCAGTCCATCTTCAGTACTTTTGCTTTTGCAGCTGGCCAAACAGCACCTCAGATCATCTTGCCAAAGCAAAAGGAGAAAAACACTTCCTTTCGGTAATGATTTATTTATGTGTCACATGTATTAGAAATATTCTTTTAGTATTTTAGTGTAGAAATATAGAGTGGCATGGTGGCCTAGTGGTGAAGATGCTCGCCTCCTACTTGGAAGTTTGAGAGTTCAATCCTAGATAACGGCAGATGTTTCTGTCTCAGGGCGCAAAGAAAAGATGTCTGCCAAGAACTCAGCATAGGTGTCAGGAAGGGTATCTGGCCAGTAAATGCTGAGCTCTATCCAGTTACCCCGATTCTACCCAACTAGGAACTACAGTATTGTAAAAAGGGGAAAAAATGTTCTTAATTTTAGTTGATTTCGATTTTATACCAGGCTTTAACAAAGGAGGTAGTGCCATATGCCTGAAATAAAAATGAAATTATGGTGAAAATGAACAAGTAAAATAATAGTGCATTTACTGTGATCAACCCACACTTCTGTATTTCTGATTATTGAAAGAGGAAATGCATTCTGAATGTCTATTTAAGGTACACACATGAAAATGGTTTGTGAAAGCTAAACTTGTGGGCATAATAGCAGGTATGGGGGCTCCACAGTATACCACTCATTGAAATAAAGCTCAGCACAAACATATTTTGGAGGAAAGAGGAGAATATACAGTTGCTAGCATTCTCTTTCAGCAAAAGTACAAATATTTTTACCTTTTTTCTGAATTTAGCACTCTTTCAAAAACAATTGTAAAAGGAGCAAAACGTGCAGGGAAAATGACAATTGGCCGGCAGCACTTACTAAAAAAAAAGACAGGAACAATCATAGAGGAAAGGACAAATCGTCCTGGATGGAATGAAGAAGATGATGTCTCAGGTAATAATAGATTGGCGCCTTTTTTGCCACTGTCTTGTTACACAAGTCACTATATGCTAAGCTACTAAAATTATTGCACCTTTAGTTTCAGATGACAGTGAAATGCACACGAGTGGTACTTTGAAAGCATCAGAAAAATCAACAATGGAGCAGCTAGTGGAAAGAGCTTGTTTTAGAGACTATCAGCGGTTGGGGTTAGGAACCATCAGTAATAGTTCTTCACGTTCAAAAACAGAATACTTTCGAATAACAGCTTTAAACAGGATGTATTCCCTTTGCAGAAGGTAAGCCAGCTTACTTATTAACATAGATCTAAGTTACATGATCCACTTGTCACAATTTTTAGTCTATATTGCAAATGGCTGAAAAAAATATTCTTTATCTCTGTGGAGGGAAGACTTCTAGTTCAGTATCAAAGCAGATACTTTATCTCAAATAAAGTTCCTGATATCTGCAGATTGGGTTAGGAAAGACAGTGCTTCAATTCACTGAATGTGATATGGTATTAATCTAATTGGACCAGTAATTGGACCCTTATATTTCTAAACAAGAGGAGATGTAGTTTGTTGATAACTAAATTATCATCTGTGTGCAGTCATTCATGAGATACCAACATTTAAAAATCATTTGATCTACAGTTTTTCTCATTGCAATACTAATATGATTAATGTTTATCAGCAAATAAAACACTTTAGCTTTTAAAAAAAATTGATAGGTATGTGCACATGTAGAAACTGAAGTATATATAGAATATTAAGAGTTAAGGGTATAGTCAGAAGTTAGGATTTCTAGCATTTAGCAACCATAAAGACTGCTCAATAAAACTGTCAGAATCTTTTTATTTTTTTGTGGACATTTGTTTAGATGTTCATAATCTTCCCATTACAGCTATTTAAACACTATAGACTGGTTTCAGATGGATAGTTTAGGAATGTTATCAGTCACTGAGTGATTTCCCTTTATAAGCATAAGTGTCTGTTGTGCTGCTCCCTTTGTACTTTTTACCCAGTACTTAACTACTGTAGTTCTGTTTTTTTTAATTTGTTGACAGTGGCCTACCAGGGAGAAGAGAGATTGCTGCTGAAAAATGGATCACTGCCCTTGTAGAGTTTTTTTAGAGGTTTTTTTCCTCACTATATCTTTGTGAGAACTGTTCTCAGCTAGAGAAAGCAATATCTTTTTTAACTGCCTATCTATTTAAAATACTTACATATTTGTTACCAAATTGGTTCATTTTGCATCCAGGAACTTTCATGCAAGAACAGTTTCATCCATGATTGTGGTGTTTCTGTCTGTGTGTGCATAGTGGTAGAGTGATAGCTCACATGTAGCTAGAGATTGAAAAGTTGGGTGAGAGAAGACTTTGATATTGATATAAGCAGGCAAAACAAAGCAGATTTTTTTTAATCGACTGCATGAAATGCACTAATATTGTTAAGATCAGGTTGTCTGCTAACAATGACCTGTGAAGTCTTACTTTAGGCTGGAGGAAACCTCACTTGAATTTCAGCATCATAAATAGCTGAATGAATTGAATTGCAATTGATCCAGAAAAAAAATGGCTTTGTTGCCCAAGCAGACAGTATCATGGAAATAAGCATTTTAGAGTTGATGTTGAATAAAGACAAATGCTTAATGCTTAACTAAAAGGTGTCCTGGAGAGGTGGAAGAATGGGGCCCAGAGTTTCAGCTACTTCACTAGTATTTTTATTCCTGTTCCTCCTCTTTCAGAATGCTATCTCTTCCAGGAAGCCTACCTATATGACTTTATTTAAATTAAATAAGATTTATTGTACATTTTAGAAATTATAACACTATTGCTAACATTAGTTGTGTAAGGCATCTTAGGCAGATCATTTATATAATGGTGTACAGGAAAAATCTTCAGTACATTTGTAGCAATCATTGGAATATGAAAAAGAAAAACACCCAGTGAATTTTGCAACCACCCTTGGGAATGTACTACTTTCATAAGAGCTTAATTACTTTATTTTTTAAAACTGTGTTTAATATGCAAGTTTGTGTTGTGTATTTCCAAAACATACAGATCATCAGAAATATTTTAAATGTGTTTATTTTCATATATGCACAAATGACCACGGACACTTTCATCCAAATTCATCATTAAAAAATGTTCCAAAACTCTAGAATCTCGTTGGAAAACTTGAACAAAACTTTTCAGCTGAATATTTTTTTTATAAAAAGTTATATAATCAGCTATTTGTATACTACAGCATTAAGCAGATTTTGAGGCAAGCCAGAGTTCATTTCTTCTCAGGGCCAAAATATTGATTGTGTTACATTTGGAACATCTAAACTTTCTTGTTCATAGAAAGTAAATACTTATAAACAGTTAGTTGTGGACAAGTATGAAATATACATGTTATTTTTTATTGGTTTCTGTAGTGACTGCCTTACTTTTGTATGATGCTAAAGATGCCTTCTATAATATAACATATTACTATAATTAAAAATAAAAATAATATAATTAAGCTGATAGAGCAAAACATAGGGATAGAATTACTAAGCCAATTCAGCAGAATGAAGAAAAGGACCCTCCCAAGAGCATGAGTTGCATTAAATTATTGTTTCTAATAACCTTTATTTCAATACTTAATCCAATAATATGTTAAGAACTGTGCTGGCGAGAACTGAGCAAGTATAGCCAAGATTCCTTCTTTTTAATTACTTATCATGGAAAAATAATAATAAAAGCGTTCCTTAATTTTGAACCTGCAGAATTGAGTATGAACAATAAAGACACCTGTGCATTCAGCTTTGCCCATTCCCACCTCCAGAGTTGGGAAGAAATCTAAAGGCATTTGGCAATTACACGCACAAGGCACTTATAGTAGAACCTCTTTCCTGCTTTGGATCAATAAAAATTAGTAGAGAATTTTACTGACTATAACTGAAAAAAAATCCCAGCATATCTGATCAGCACTAGCCAGATTGGAAAAGAAAAAGATAGGCAAGAACTTGGCAGTGAGAATTTTTGGCTTGGCTACCAATAATTATTGGCTGTACCCAGCCAATATTTGTGAAATACTGTGTATTGATGCTCTGTTTTGTAAAGGAAATAGTGGGTTAAAAATAAGCTGTTGAAGTAAAAATATTTTCATCAATCTCCTATAAAAATATTGTCTGCATTAAAATTGTCAGTTCTGGATGATCGCAATGCTTACCTTACTACAGAACATAACCCTACCAATAAAATAAATAAATAAATGGTATTAATGCCATTAGCAAATTGTAGGAAATATGGACTGAAAAGGAACTGCTGAAAAGAGCCAAAGGGGAAAGTCTACCATGAGAAAGTCATTTGGGGGGAGGGGAGGGATGATATCTTGACTTCTCAATAGTGGGCAGGTAATAGAATCTATTTTACATATTCCATTGTATGAAAGCAATGGTTTTTGAACCTGCTTCCTGAGACAAAAAGCTTACTTTAATATTGATCAATTAAAATGATGAAAAATTGTTAAAAGTTTTTAAGCATGCAGATTTTTTCTTGAAGTAGTTTACAATGCATATACGGTATATATTTTTAAAAGCTTATTGTGTGGGAAGATTTATAAACAAGAGCAACCCCCCCCCAACAGGTTTTAGACGGTCCAATGAATAGTGGGCTTCTGACTCTTTGGGCTATGGCAGATTTGACAGGAAATTACCCTAGCCTGGAAATATCTGTTAAAACAGATATAGGTGATATGTTGATATGTTAGGTGGTCTTTTTTGGGTTGTTGCCACTGCTTCTCGGTGTCAGAACAAAGGTGTTTATTAGATCTTGGAGTTTTCAGATGTTCTAAGTTCACACAGTGTCTATTCTGTTGTTATACTGGAAACTGACCAGGAGAATTCTGTAATGAGAAGTCACATTAGCTTTTCTTTATAACCAATTCCATTGTATGTCTTCCCCTTTTTCACTTTATTCCAGTTACCCAGGATTGCTAGTGGTACCTCAATGCGTACAGGACAGCAGCCTGCAGAGAGTAGCTCGCTGCTATCGGCACAATCGCTTGCCAGTGGTATGTTGGAAAAACTCAAAAACAAGTACATTCCTGTTTCGAGCTGGTGGTTTCCATGGGAAAGGAGTTGTTGGCCTTTTCAAATCACAAAATACACAAACCTCAGGTGAGGTTATGATTTGTATGAATAATCTCATAGAATGGGAAGGTGTTTATATCATCAGTTTTTATTACATTGTGCCAGTCTTTACAAATACTTTAGGTCTTTCTAAAAAAAACTAATACTTTCTCCAAACAAGCGTCTCCAGATGTTCTGAACTTAACCTCCCCACAGGTAAAATGTACTGGTAGTTAAAATGCACTTGGAGGGAAGTAGAATGGGGAAAATTATCTTAGTGTATCATGTATCATGGAACCTATAGCTAATAAATGCAAAATTATTGAGGTTCTATCTTGTTATAACTTTTAGGGAATAAGAGAAAAGTATTTACTATTTCACTCATTTTTGAGCTTAATGCCTGATCATCTCTGCCATGTAAACAGAAGACATGTTGCCTGGCTAAATCCAACGTATCATACATAGAATGTTTCTTACTCATCAACCCTCACTGCCTACCACACATCCCACAAATGTGACTATTTGCTAGGCAGTGAACTAAAATGAAAATCAGTATTTGTTGTATGAGGTAAGACTGTGAATATGGTTTATTCTGTGCTTTGGTAACCAATTGTCATTATTAGCCTGCTTGAAAAAACTTGCCCTATGAAATTTTTGAAGAGGATAATAAAGAAATGAATAGTTATGTGCAAGTTATATAAGCCATGAATCATTCAATAATTTAAGATGTGAATAGATTTTAATTGCTTAAATACTTCCAGCATTATCCTGAGAATATTATTCTGCTTTGTATGAGTTTGTGCTTTGAATGTATCCACACAATAAAAGAAAACTCTTCGATGTCATTAATCTACAAATCATTCCTGTATAGCTTTTGTCGGTATGTCCATTTAGTACTTTCATGTGTTTAACTGCAAGAATTGAGCAATTGGGGAAAAAATGTACCACCAAGGACTTTGGATTTGCCCCAAGAACCAGCCCCAAAGTCATTGTTTGCTTAAGCCAAACTATATACAAACAGACACTTCTTTCTTGTCATTATTTGGAAAAATTAAAATATGCCTGTCTGTTCCTTATACATACCTAAGTGGTTATATTTGTAGTTTTTAATGGCCAAGTACTCACTCTATATATATCTGTAGTGTGATTACTCAGTGGTCTTGCTACTCCTTCAGATCTTCCAGAACACAAAGCCTAAGACTGAAAGAGATTCTGGAACTGTTTTCAAACTGAGTCTTGCTTGCTTGGGGCAAAAATATATAGAGTGCTTAGAAACCCAGGAAAAGACTGGAGAAAAAAAAGGAGTGAAAGGTGAAATTGAAAAATTAGTAAAAGTGAATAATATAGGGAAAAAAGAGCAAGAAAATGTTGAATTGAAATAAGGATTTAAAAAGTAGTAACCAGGCTCTAAACAGACAATAGTGAATGTTAGAACAAAAACCTAAATTAAAACCTTAATCTTTTTAGATATTATTTGTCAAGTTCAGGTTCCCTGGATGTTTGCACCTCTATTGAGATATGGCCATTTATTTACTGAATTTGCTGCACAGTTTCAGGTATATTTTGGAAATGATTAGGTAGTGCTTCAATCATCATATGAATCTTGAGTCATATGACATTTCAGTAAAATGTTCCTTTTTTTTCAGGCTTCTTCATAAGTCTGAAGAAAAAGTATGGCTGCTTTGTAAGTTAATTGAATCAGTTCCATAAAACAGTTGCATCTTTTTTTTTCAGGCTTGTGCAAAAGCCCTCCAAAAGTGAGTTTCTTTAATAAACAGCAGAGTGGTGCTATGCTTCCATGAGTCCAAAGCATTTCTTCTGAATCCTTTTCAGAGCATGCATCGCTCTGTTATTCATGCTCATATGAGTAGGCCAGTGGGAGAACAATATATGGAAGAGCAGAAAATGCTTGTGTATCCATAAATAACATTATATTGTACCTACTGAAATAGTAAAGGTATCTTCATAAGGATATTTTAGAAGCAGCATTCTTCATTAATAATTATGTTTTGATTTCATCTGCAGGCAGAACAATTAACCCTAAAATTGCCTCATATTACTTTCACAGTGATAGATGTTTATATGCCTTATCCATGCTGGGATGAATTTATAATCTGTTTCCTGTATTTAGTTTTTATTTATTCAATTTTATTTTTAATTTGAATAGTTATATTTATTTTATCTGCCAGGATCACAAGAGCAGATTTCAGGTAACTAAATAAACACATCAATTGGATGCTGTTTTCATTTCAGAGAAGTGAAATGTGCTGTACAAATCAAGAGTATAATCTGTTTCCTGCATTTGTTTGCATAGCTCCTACATCACTTGAATCATCAAGCAGCATAGAACAAGAAAAATACCTTCAAGCCTTATTGAATGCAATTTCTGTCCATTGTAAATTGAATGGTAATAATACTCTTACCATCAGACCAGCAATTGCTTTATCTCCAGGTAATATGATCCTTTTGGATAGCTTTCTTAAAATCCAGCATTTAAAAAGAAAATGTTATATTTATAATGAACTTTCTTCTAATTTGATTTTCACATTATATTTTCTCATTGCCTTAATAAATCATTGCCTAGTAGCTGATTTGTCTCTGAAATGTTTGCAAGTATACTTTTCAGAATATAAAAGTAAAATACTTTGAACTTAATTAAAATTGTTAGCTAGTGAAATTCTGTGTCTCATACATGAACAGTATTTTAGATCTATTAGAAATTTACAAGCAGTTTGAAATGCTTAACATAGCTTTATCAACATACATATAAATATGTCTTGAAGGTGAAAGGTTAAAATGTGATATGCTTTTTGCAGAATAGGTCTGGATAAAGCCATTAAGAAATGCATTAATATTCTATTTCAGTTGTCATGTGATGAAACCTGTAGGGTTCAAACAAAGGTAACGCTGCTGTTTTAGATACAGGAGCATGCAACTTGCCAAGTTTGTCCATTTGGCTTAATCAGTTGGTGAAATCAAGTGTATCTAAATTCTGGCTTTTTTCATAACATAACCCCGTCACCAATTGTGCATGCTTTGCTTCATTTGTTGTTAAATACTTTGATTGTGTTAGCCATGCCTAACTTCCTGTGATGCTGCAAATGTATACTTGCTATTCCTAATTATGTGTAATGTCTCTTAAATGTGGAAAAGTGGCAGCAGCTAGATAAACGAACCATTAAAAGAATATTTCTATATATGTGTCATTTTTGTTTTCAAATACAGGGTTCGAATTAGGGTAATATATATAGGTAATGTGTCAACTTGAATGATATTTTACATTTAATCTCTCCATTCTTTTTGACTGACTTTAGGCACTGAAAGGAGGGCTTCAAGAATGTCTACTGTGTTTAAGCAGGTAGTGCCAGGACATTTGGATGTAAATCTATCCAATAGCTTTGCTCGAGGAGGTTAGTAAGACTAGTTCAAAGCCTACCCATGGATGTAAGGATTATTCTTGCATTTTGCCTCCCTTGATTGCATTATACACACACAAATTACAACTTTTTATTAAAATTGCCTGAACTGCACATCAATACATGAGTATGCATTTTGAAATAAAGATTGCACATGCAAACGAATATGCATATAGTTATTGTCATTTGGGGTTTTTTTTGCATCAGCAATAAGGACTGGTAACAATGAGGTTTTCTAGATTTCAACTGTGGGCATTTTATCAGATGGGAGATGCCACGAAGAACATATGTTTATATATTAAATAAATATAAACATTTTTTAAAAACAACATATTTTAGGTGGGATTCTAAGTAGGCCACCTGTCATAACATTTACTCATATATTACTTACACGTTCAATATTTGACCACATGCACAGAATATGAAACTACATATGGAGCATTTGAGGACAATGCTTTTTCTTCATAAAATAGAATAGCCATGATTTCCAGCAGCTATTTTCTGCACAATCACAAATGTGGATCATTAAAGTAATAATTAAAGTAATTTCTGTCTAAATTGACTATAGATGATAATGTTTTAATAATGAATAGATTAGAAACTAATGGAAGAGGTTCTTTTGAAATATAATAAATCCTTTATTGTAACACTGCCATAAAATTTATAATTTATCTTATGTGGTAGATCAAGAGTGACAACTGACAAATAAGCTTATGACAAAGGTTTTACTTGTTAAGACTGACACTTAAAGACAAAATGCCTCCAAAGTTAGAGTTATTCTTAGAATTAAATTGAGCTCAAATTTAACAGTTTTTGCACAAATCACAACTGACTACTCTGAAGTTTCTTTCATTACCAATATCTAATTTAGAAAGCAATAGCTGTTTTTTGTTGTTGCTATTGATAGGAGTTTAAATATTTGATCATCTACTGCAACTCACCCAGAATCTGCCAGTAGAGTTCTATCTACTTCTTTTTCTACTATCTCTAATATAACAAATTACGGACAGTGCTGAATTTGGAAGTTAAATTTATTTAATTTGGGATAGATTAGGTGTAATCTATTATTAGGTGTAATTCACTATAGCAATACTCTATAGTGTCAGCCTGAGAAGGGTTTTGTCTACTAACAGAGTAGAATCATAGAGTAGACATGTTTCCACTATCTTCTACTAAGACCAGTCATTGTATTGGTTGGAATGCCTATGACAACATGTAAGAGATTCATACACATCATATTGGAAAAATCTAGTTGCCAAAGTTACCAAAAGCTTGCCTAGATTTATTCTGTAAGCAGTCCAAAAAATATTTAGGGTTCCCCACAGAACAGTAAGATAAATCTCGGATAGCAATAATTTTTCTTCTATGTAATTAAGTAATTTCTCTCCCAGTCATTGCTCTCATAAAATCTTAATATAATAATGAAACATGCTGAGGGTAGAAACAAAATATAATCACTTTTTTCTTTTTTCACATGACAATTTACCTCCATAATGCCAGGAGTACCAAAAAGCAGCAATTTACTGTAACAGTAACTGTGAATTCAACCTCATATTTCATTTAGAACTTTCTTGGCAACATTTTTATATTTTGAGATGAAATATCTTTTCAAAACATTCATTATGATGTTAATATTTATTTGTACTCTTACTTTCAGAAGATTGTGTATATTAGCTGATATATAATGTAGATTTCATATAAAAGCATTCCATCTCTAGGAAATCTCAAGGAAAAAAATCAGAACCATAAGCAAGGAAGCCATATTTAGAGTGATTACAACTATCAGCATAATTAAGTGCAATTAAATGCTATGTGAATATTCTTGATTGATGTAATATTTTTGTCATTTGTCATCTTTGCCATTTAACATGAATGGAAGGTAGCCATTTTTTAATATGTTCTCTGTCTTGATTATAAAGAATTATAAAGAATACAAAAACAGAAGAAAACTGCCTTAGTTGGCAGAAGCATCTTACTGGAGTACTTTCTTGGTCAGTTTTAAACAATTTAAAACACTGCCTTTATTTTTTAAAATTAAGTCAACATTTAAAAGACAAGAATTATGCCACCCTTCCTTATGAATCTATTAATAAAGCTGTCATATTGCAAAGTTTATGTGAACAAATGATTGTATTTAAGAATACAGTACAAATTGCTAGAAATAAAGTCTTTGGCTTAGGTTTGAATTATAGGATACTTATTCAAGTGTATGAACAAGGTTTAACATCCAAGTTAACCTTCAGCCACCTAAATATTTATTAAATTGTAACATTAGTGGAATAAAATGTTTCAAAAGGAATAACATTCCTTGTTGCTCTCAAATTATTTAATGCTTTTCTAATGCTAGAAAAATTTAAAATCAAAACTAAAATGCTTTTCCTTAAGAATCAGAAGTTATTTCAGTGAATTTCTATTTAAACATACAGCTCCATTATACAGCATGATTTAATTAGCTTAATACCATAAGACTAAATATTATGTTTAATAGTCAATGTACTAGTGCTATAGAATAGACTCAACAAAACCAAAATTTTGCATGTTAATTTGATTGCACAAACACATAGTTTGCATGGTGCTTGAAATAAAGAGATACAGAGATACATTTGTTTGATCTTTCACCTTGCATTGATTTCATTCTTCTACCAATAAAAATAAATAATAGTGATAGTTGTGAATTTTGAACTGATACATTTTTCCAGAATTTGTTTTCATAGTGGACACTCTTCCAATTGGTACAATTCACTGTCACGTGGCTATTATGCATGTCTGCATATACTACAGTGCCATAAATGTGATTCTGTATGACAACTGATCTACACTTTTTCTCCTTGCAGCTTGATTTAGAGATTGACTCCTTGATGCTAGCTGTTAAAACTCAAAATGTTACAAGCCATTATTTTTATCATAATCAAAGCAGTAGAAATATTCAAGTAATCTTTCTTTTTTCTGTTCAATTTGCTATGCCTGCTTTATTGCAACGTCTGCCCCATTGCTTTTCCTTTTCCTCCTGCCCTTACTGATAACAGCCAGTGGTTGGGTACAGAGATAAATGTTTCATACAAATTCCAAATTAGAAAGAATCTAAATTTTACCACCTCTTTTATTATGTGTATCAATGCATGTTAAAGAAGCTAGGTTGGTTTGCTTAGGCATGAAATATAACTGCCAGGCCATAAGCATTATGTTTATTGCATAATGTTTATACTCAGTTCACTTACCGAAAACTAAATCATGAAGAACTTTTGATACACAAGTACTCTTGCTCACATAAATACTAATGGTTATTAAAAAGGGAATAAACATCTAAATTATAAAATAAAATAGAGTCGTATATCTATTAGCTTCTTTTAAGTATTATCTTATGATCGCAAGAGATTTGAAAGTTACCTACAGTATATATACTTTAATCACTGTAACCCTTCACTGGCAAATGTGGTAATCTGCATGTGCTTTTCAATCTGTAATCATTGCTTTTTATGTAGTGCAAGGTATAATCAAGCCCTGTGTTAATAATGGCAAAAGGGGAAGTGATGCTTTATTTTAGAGTTCTTTCATTATTATTTTTTTAGAAAAGTATAATGTGATCATTTTGTCATCTAATTCTCTGAGTTTTGAATGGCAACTGATTCTTTAATTATTTATTAGTAATAATAAAGATTGCTTACCATTTTCTTTATTTCAGAGATTACTTTAAATAATGGTTTACCATCTTCAGTTTCATCACTAAAAGTCAGTAGGCTGGCTTTGTATATAGGTGGGACAGTTCCTATCAGCAATATTTGTGTGGCAACACTTCATTACTTTTTAATCATGTCTATTGCTATAATACAGTTTCTCAGTAATAATATCAGTTGATCTGGAATTCTCAGCTGCATTATTAATTTTGTTAATAAATCCATAGAGATTTACACTTGCTGTTCTCAAAGAGTATATTACTTCACATGACAGTTTTCTAGGGCCAGAAGAGCTGAGGAACCATTGATGGGAAACAGTAGAATCTACTTATCTCTATTACATGTAATGACCATCTACACTGTAATGGTAGCATACTTCTGGCATCAGCTAGATTGCTCAGATCATACAATTAACTTCAGTCTTAGTGCCTGAGGAATAAGAAATCACATGGCCCAAATTCAGTGTACTAATGTTAGTAGTAATATAGGAAGTGGTTTTATAATGGCATATATGCCAACAGCATCATGTTAATTAGTAACTGCTTGTTTCTGTTCTCTAATCCCAGTGCAAATTAATTTACCTCACTTAAAAGAGGCTCACACTGGTTCTAGGTAATGTGATTACACAATATCTACAGCAAGCTAAATATACAGAAAAGGAGTTTCATAAAGTATTAAACATGAGGTGATTTGAATGTGATTATTATGGTCAATCATGGTTATCAATTCAGAGCAGGTATGTTATATTTAATGTAATTGATTATAATAGCAATGCAAATATGTTTCAAAGTAATATACACATAGGATATTTGTAACTGCCCAGAGTCATTGGGAGGCAGCATATAAATTTAATTTTAAAAGCTTATGCATGCGAAAATGCAAAATATTTCATTACATGTTTAATTTTTATGAAGGTGTGTGGGCCAGCCTTCGTTCTAGTGGTCGATTTATCAGCACTCAGATGCCATTCCTTGATGTGGGTGCAAGATTAGCAGGAAAGGATGGTTCACCTTCATTCACCAGCAGCGGTGCCTATTTGCAGAACCGACTCCTCAAGCGACAAGCTGCTCTTTACATATTTGGAGAAAAATCTCAACTCAGAGTATGTCTGTTTTCCATATACACTTCTAGGCTTTTGGTGGGATAATATTTCGACTTGTTTATAACTGTAATGCAACACAGCAGTGAACTGTGTCCATTGGAACGCTCTTGGTTTTAATAAGTCTTAAATCTCACAATCGTGATGGACTGCAAGATCTCAGTTGAAATAGCATAGGGACAGCGATTCTGTCCTTTCAGAGTCTTTCAAGAGATGCTCCATACATTATTAGAAGCAGCAAAATCAGAAAGAAAGGAAGCTGCTAAGCATCCCTGAAAACCTCCCTAAAGGCCTAAAATGGTGTCACCAAAACTTGTCAATCCAGTCTTGAGGTACTGGAGAGTACATGAGTAGAACCCGTTTCATGTGACTGGGGAACTCAAGTTGCCCATCCCTGCATTAGAATATAATGTGTGCAAAGTTGCCCCCCCCCATTACACACTACCACTGAGAGCCCCCCCCCATTACACACTACCACACTACCACTGAGAGCAACATGTTGAACTTGATACCTGGAGCCTAACAATATAATTTCATTATTAGTTTTAATTATGGTAAGTTATTTTATTCTGTTAAAATTAAAGACTATTTGTCACAGTCCATTCTTTTCAGTGGAATGGTTGTTGAGTTGAGTGTCCACCCATATTTGGGTATAACTAAGTACACAAATATCATTTTTACATATGACTGGTAGATCTGAATATGATTGTATTTACTTATTATTGTTCAGTGTTGTGTTTATTCATTTAACATATTTCATAATAGCATTTCAGGACCGTGGTTTTCATGAGGAAGCTTACAACACAAAATGGTAGATTCAGTACCAAATTTTAAAAGTACCTCAAGTTTAAATCATTGTTAAATAAGCCAAGTAAAATACAGTCAAATGTATAACAGCAGCAAATACCATAAAACTTTTTAAAATTGAAATCTAGTGGCAATTTTAAAGCACAGGTTGGTTTTCAGCCAATCAACAGATTTGGATCCAAACCATATCAATTATATATAATATTAACAGTATGCATAGCAAAATGTTCCTGCAACATTTATAGTGGTGTCCCAACAAAGTCACATAAACTGAGAAACCCTTCAGTTCTAAATAGCACTTTTATATTCAGTAACATCCGCTGTAATCTTCTCTCCTAGTATCTAAAACTCCTCTCCTAAGCTATCATAAAAAGGAAAAGTCCAAACGTGGACTTTTCATTACCATTTTTCATATTATTCTAATTAGATTCCAGGGGAGAGAAAAGCCACAGTCTGCATTACATTGATTTTGTAATTTTGATACAAGGATCTGCATAATATTTTTAAAAATGTACTGTCATCACATTACAGCAAAATAGACCAAAAAGAGAGTTGTAGGTCAAGAAGTCATTTGAACTTTGCAGCCAAAAAACAAATACAAAGAAAGTTATGTAAGATATATATTATGCCTCGTAATACCATGTCATTTCAAGTCTCAGAAAAAATGTTAAGTTCTTCCAAAAAGCAGGGTAGCAAAACCAAATCCTTTAATAAATATTTTAAGTGTATGTTTAAAATGAATAACATGCATTCTTTGTCCACAGGGCTTCAAACTTGATTTTGCTTTAAATTGTGAATTTGTTCCAGTTGAATTCAGTGACATCCGGCAAGTGAAAACTAGTTTTAAAAGACTCATAAGTGCTTGTGTTCCTAGCAATATTCCAGCAGATTCTGAAATAACATTCCTGAAAGCTCTTGGAGAGTCTGAATGGTTCCCTCAGGTAAAGTGATATGTGGCAGTCATAAATGCATGTGATTTCTGAGGGAAAACTAAGGCTATTTTGATTCTGTAGGGAAAAAAATCATCATTTTTTTTTCTGCATTAAATAAAAACTGTATTTCTATAGACACAAATAAACATCCTTCAGTGAATATTTATATAATGGCAAAATGGATTTAACCACTGGGATACTCACTTAATCACAATCAACCATAAAAATGTTGCATTTGGCTATAATAATTTAAATCATCCCCTGAAGTCAATTTCCATTTTCTGTTGCTTTTAATAAAAGAAATTCAGTTTAGAAACTATTGTGATAGATTATCCCATAGTAAATATCTCAGCACTATATTATTGGCTAAGTCAGGATTATGGCACAAGTATATTGAAAATAAATAGAGTTTTTTTCTTGATAATGGTTTGTATTTAAATATTTTAAGGTTATTTGATGTCCAATGTAGGTTACAAGTGTTATTTAGATAATTAGCCAGTCATTTATTTTTTAAAGGCCATTGACAATGCAATGAATTGTATTGTGGAGTTTAATCCCTAGAATCTATATAATTATATCATGTTTTGTAATTGTAGAAGCTATTGTAAAACATGTAACATGCCACAATATAGTTTGAGAGCCAACTGGACTTGAAAAATTTATGAATGAATTCTATATCAAAAGAGTACAGCAC
The DNA here is from genome assembly GCF_001527695.2 of Protobothrops mucrosquamatus. NCBI lineage: Eukaryota > Metazoa > Chordata > Lepidosauria > Squamata > Viperidae > Protobothrops > Protobothrops mucrosquamatus. The sequence continues at coordinate 201,333 of NW_015387794.1, read as the reverse complement.
TTGGCTAATTCTGATTGCCAAATCTGGTTAATACTTAAATGGAGGACCATCAGAAAATTGAAGTTGTAAAATTAGACTTGTAAGATAAAAACAAATTCTGAAGGAAGGCATTGTTCAGTCACTTGTATATTATGGCCAAGAAAATAATATAAATGTGTCCATTAAATCTTCAGTCTGAAGGCAAACTTTAAAGCATTTGATCCATAAAACTCCTTTATGGATCAGTGCAAGGGTACCCATATTATTTAAAGCTGTGTAAGCATTTTTATTTAATAGGAAAAAAAGATGTTCCCTCTCTAGTCATGAGGTCTAGAACTACTAATTCAAATGTGGGTCCAAATGAGGAGAAAAAAACCCTCACTGTACTTAATTTTTCATTTTGTTGTTTTTGTTTTAAACTTTATAATCTATTAGTTCAATAAGGCTTGATTCAAGCTGAGTATCTAATATTTTCAATAGTTTTAATAAAACAGAGTTTTATTAGTTCTTATATAAACTATCATTCATCTTAGTAACCTGTTTCCTTTATGTTTTGTATAGCTTCACAGAATAATACAATTGGGTGTTGTCATATCAGAGCTACTTGAAAATGGTTCCTCAGTTTTAGTTTGTCTGGAAGATGGCTGGGACATCACGGTGCAGGTCAGTTATTATGATCTGCATGTATAGCAGGCAAAGAGCGAGAGACTGGAGTATATTTGGACACGAAATGTAATATGAAGAGGAAATTAAATAAAAATTCCTTTTGATGCTGCAGAGAAAAGCTTTCCATTAGCAAAGGGAACTAGTCCCCTCTAGTGGAAGGGGATTATCTTGATCAAAATGTTTTATACTTAAAGCTCAATTATATCCTGAAATCATTCTGAGAATACACAAAAGAGGAAGAAATGCGTTTCATTTAAAACCCCATCATTCAAAAGAATATCCTGTGAACACTTTTCTAGAGAATTTTAGCTTCATCTCTAAAATTCTTTGTTCCTCTTCTCAAACTGAGGTACAATTTCCACAACTGTTTTAAATAGGATGTAATAAGTCCCAGAAAAAAGTAGTATCTCTCATACCTTCTTATCTGCAAATATTCTTCTCACATACTATTAAAGATGACTTCCTGATGAAAAACTAGAGGTAAGAAATTGTTATCCTGTGGAACAAACAAATAAAATAAATATGATTGTATTATTTCAAATATAAGTTTAAAATTTCTTTTGTCTTTAAATTGAAAATTTCTGAATTTCCATAAAATCTAGCATTATCAAACATTAGCTATCTGATTTTATTGCTTGAGCCTGGTGCTTAATATTTCCATTTATGTCTATGTCTAATTCATAGCAAAAAAATGTCCTTAGGACACCAAGAGAAAGAGGGCAACATAATTTTTTTTTCCCTCTACCTACCAGTACCTCAATTCTCTCACTACCATACTCAATTTTAGTCAAATTTTTTGTAATTATCCTTATGTGCCATAATCTGCATTTTTTTAAAAAAACATATTTTTGGCATGGTAACTGACTAAAGTTTAAAAGTTTGATTTGAAGGTGTTATCACATTTCTTTTCTTCTCATGGTGTGAGAGTTTTGAGCTATGCTTAGAGCAGAGGTCCCCAACCTTTTGGGCACCAGGGACCGGTTCCATGGAGAGAGGCTTTTCCATGGACTGGAGGGTGCATGGTATGTGTGCTGCCTGCATCCTGCAGATGGGGCTTTGCTTGTTTATGCGGACCGGTTGCTGGCATGCCAGGGCCCGGTACTGGTCTACGGACTGGGGGTTGGGGACCCTTGGCTTAGAGCATCCATTGGGGTTAATCCTCATGTTGTATCAGGGCAATGCAGTTTTGAAGGACTACAATTGAGTAGTTCCACTATCCAGAAAGTAGATTTATATCTAAACAGAAAAGTCTTATCCTAATGGTAGATGGAAATAAAAAGTGTGTTTGGTTGTGTATATAAAAGCATCCAGTATTAACTTCCAGTATCATTTTGTGGCCTAGGTGCTGTCTCTTGTGCAATTACTCAGTGATCCATTCTATCGAACACTTGAAGGATTCAGAATGCTAATAGAGAAGGAATGGTTATCTTTTGGTCATAAGTTCAGCCAGCGCAGTAATTTAACTCTCAATTGTCAAGGAAGTGGATTTGCACCCATTTTTCTGCAGTTCTTGGATTGTGTGCACCAGGTAAGCCTAGACAAATGAGCACACTTATGTACATAATGAATATTTATTCATTTATAAAAATAATAACCTGCATTTTAATTGTTTATAATCAGAAATTGAGAGCCAGTTTGGTGCAGTGGTTAAGGCATAAGGCTAAGAACTGGGAGATCATGTGTTCTAGTTCCACCTTACGCACAAAACCCAGCTGGGTGACCTTGAGTTAGCTACTTTCTACCAATAGAAGAGAATATTGTGATGTGTTCTTCTTTTATGATGAAAATAATAAAAATTCTTGGGGAAAAAAAAAAAAGAAGAGAATATTTGTAGCTCAGGGTTGAATTGTGGTTCCTAGCACTAGCACTGATGATGTTGCTAGCGCAATGAAATATCTGCAAGAAAACCACCAAACTCAAAGAGCACCAAGGACCCTATAGTCACTTTCTCTCAGTCCTAGGAAGAAGGCAATGGCAAATCACTTCTGAAGAATCTTGCCAAAAAACCTGCAGACATTTGTTCAGATAATCTCAATGAATCTGACATGATTGAACAGAAGAAATTCCATGTGCCTCGGCATATAGTCATACTAGCCACCTGACCATGGAAATGTCTTCAGACAACATTGGCTCCCTCGGCTAAGAAACAGAGAATAGAATAGAATTCTTTATTGGCCATGTGTGATTGGACACACAAGGAATTTGTCTCTGGTGCATAAAACTCTCAGCATACACACAAGCAACAAGTGATAAATCACAATCATAATAATAAAATACAATCATCATAAAGCATAAAATGCAAATCTCAGTGATAGTCATAGGATACTAAAAAATCAATATAAGTCATAATAGGATACTAAATAAAAGCAATCAACATAAATTATGAGATACAAACAACAAAGTTATAGTCATAAAAAGCTAATGAAATAGGTAATAGGAAAGATGAGAAAGATAATGGTAATAGTAATACTAAGTGGTTTGACATCTCAGGGCATAGGACAGTGTTGTGAGAATTAGTCGTTTAGCAGAGTGATAGCACAGTTTGCTGTGCCAAACTAGATAGTTATAGAGGTGGAAATGACAGACTCAATAATCCTTTGCAGAACTGTATCAGCAGCTTCTTGGGCAGTCTGAGCTTTCTGAATTGGCACAGGAAGAACATTCTTTATTGGTTTTTGATGATGTTTTTGGTGTTAGGCATCCATTTTAAGTCCTGAGATATTATAGAACCTAGAAACTTGAAGGTCCCTACTGTTGATACTGTACTGTGTTGTCTAGTATTGCAAGAGGTGGTAGAATAGGACAACTTCTCCTAAAATCTACTATCATTTGTACAGTTTTGAGTGTGTTCAGTTCAAGATTGTTCTGGCTGCACCACAGGGCCAGTTGTTCAACTTCCCATCTGTATGCAGATTCGTTGTCATCTTGAATGAAATCAATCACTGTTGTGCAAACTTCAGTAGTTTAACAAAGGGAACCTTTGAGATGCAGTCATTGGTATAGAAAGAAAAGAGTAATGGAAAGAGCACACAGCCCTGGGGGGCACCTGTGCTAATTGTCAGATATCTGATGTGATTTTGCTTAGCTTCACCTGCTGCTTCCTATCTGTTAGAAAACATATGAGCAACTTACAAGTGTGATCAGGCACAGCTAGCTGAGTCAGTTTAGTGAGAAGAATATCTGGAGTGATGGTATTGAATGCCAAGCTGAAGTTTACAAACAAGACCCTTGCATAGATCCTTGGAGATTCAAGATATTGTAATATGTAGTACAGTGCTGTATTAACAGCATCATCTGCTGATCTATGTGCTTGATATGCAAATTGCAGGGGGTTTAACAGTGGATCTGTGATGGTTTTTAGGTGGGCGCTAGTCTGTCAAAGGTTTTCATAATTATGGATGTCAGAACAACCAGACTGTAGTCGTTCAGCTCCTTGATGAAAGGTTTCTTAGGCACTGGGATGATAGTAGAGCATTTGAAGCAAGAAGGAACATAATATGTCTCTAGTGATTTATTAAAGATGTGGAGCCAATTGATCAGCACAAACATTCAAGCAAGAACAAGTTATTTTGTCTGGGCCTGGTGCTTTTCCAGGGTTCTGTTTGTGAAATAGACATCACATATCTTTTTCTGTGATCACCAGTGGTGGGGGGGCCTAGAGGGATGGAGTCAGTTGTAGAAGACTTGGCTATTGTTGGTGTATCTGAGATGGTAGCGATAGTTGACAGTGGTTTCCTCTCAAAACTATAGTAAAACATATTCAGGTCATCTGCCAGTTGTTGATTGAGTTATTGGAGATGAACACTGCTCCCTAGGGCTGGACACAACTGGACAAGGGAAGCCTTTACCTTTTAATTGAGTTCAGCAGTTATGAAAATGAAGTTATAACCACTATATATTTTTCCAATCTTGTATTCCTTAGCAAGAAGGCACATCCTCATCCAGTTTTGGCTTATAGAACAGTTGGGAGAAGATAATCTGTTTTATCTTCTCCATATCATTTTCAAGCAAATTTAAACCCCTCCCTCTCCATCAAACATTTCAATGAGTCACAAATTTGGGAGTGTAGCTTGATGCAGCAAGTGTAAGTTTTATGAATTCATGTACATCTCATTGGTGTTTTAAAAAAAATCTTTCAAGTCAGCACAAAATAAAATGACTGTTGGATTAGTCAGTTCAATATAATATTTCTAACATGGGCCATGCAGGTGCTTTGTAAGTCAGTTAATTGACACGATAGCAATATCGATCTATTGCAGCTCAGATCTAGAATATGAAAAGGCTATATTGCTTATATGAGGTTATTTTCTGGGAAGATTTTTTTTTTAATCTTATTAACTTCCACAATTATGCTAAAATAAAAGGTTTTTGCTCTGCAAGTCTTATTTCTATAGAACATTATTTTTGTAGAAGAAATATCCTCTGTTTCCTCATGTGCTTGAAGTTGTACAATTATATATTTGGAAATCTAATTTTAGATTTGACTAATTTTAGATATACACTATAAATTCATAAGATTTCTACATTCAAACAATCAAGAGCAATAACGGAAGATTTAACAAATGAATCTCTTCATGTGGTTGAAAAAGAATTGTCCTTATTTCGCCTAGAGAGTACATAGGAAGTTGTGATGCTTAAATTAGAAATGCATCATCTTTTAAATAGCCATTGTTTATGCCAATATCTCCAGGTGTCAAGTGAATTATTAATGTGAATCGCTATTTCACAATAGCAACATCTGGTAGATCATCCATTTGTTTCTAGGAAGACAACTTTGGTGACAAAAAATGTCATATTACAAATGATGCTTCTCTCACTTTCTCCTACAGTTTTAGTGATTGCTAAATCTTGTGGGAATTATACTATTTGCATAAAATTATTATAAAAATAGAACATCTTCAATTGTTCTCCCTTTCATTTTCCAAACATCAAAATAGAGAGGATAGGTTATAACTATTATTTTATCAACTATGTGTATATTTTGTAGGTAAGGTAGGAAGACTGGTACAGTTCAAAGAATGCTACTAAATTTTATTTTTCCCATTATGTTTGCATTTCCAAATACCCAGCCACCACAGAATTTCTGTATATTCTACAGTCTGTTCTAATGGTTAAAAGAAGTATGGAGACTATATTGTTATATCGACAAACAGACCACGATTCTGCTACCTTTTTCTTTGCTCTGTTATTGGGGGAGCACATTAGAATCATTCTGTAGGTAGTATGCTCCCTTTCTTGATCTGATCGGATCTTTGTCAAGCAAACTCTCTTATCAAAGTGAATATAGCATTCTTCTGTGTTTAGCCAGAAGAACAAATTCTATTTCATAGAAAGAGAGAGAGAGAGAGAGAGAGAGAGAGAGAGAGAGAGAGAGAGAGAGAGACAGACAGACCAAATCAAAATTATAAAATCAGAAACTGAATCACAATAAATCTGTGAAACCATGAAATGAAATGAAAATAAAGCAAATATTATTGATAATTTCATCTAACCCGGGCAAAAGCCCTGTGAAAGAATTTAATCTTGACATCTTTATAAAGCAATGCAGGAGTGAGTAACAAAATAGATCTCCATGGGAAAGGCCATAGAAAAGTCTGTATTTGTATCCCGTACCATCTCTAAGTGGGAAACATAAAACACCTCTAACTATTTGAATCTTGCTGTTAAAAATGATACCGAAGAGCTAAAAAAATGAAATAATATAATTTGCTGACTTTGCTTTTGGTAATAAATTAGTTATGACCATTGTTTTATTTGTATGAATTTCAGATTCACAGCCAGTATCCAACAGAGTTTGAATTCAATCAGTATTACTTGAAGTTCTTAGCATTTCATTATGTTTCCAATCGATTTAAAACATTCCTGCTGGACTCAGACTATGAAAGACTGGAACATGGTATGGATCCCAAACTGACCAATGTCTATTTTATTACTTTTAAAGCTTTTCATCAGAAATGGGTTGAAACAATATTACTGACATTTGCTTTGAATTGAATAATCATAGAATAATAGAGTTGGAAGGAACGTTGGAGGTCTTCTAATCCAATTGATAGAGGAAAATGTGTATATTTGTTTGTTTGTTTATTAAATTTAGTGGCTGCCCATTTCACTCACAGAGCAACTCTGAGTGATGTACAGTTTTTTTTAAAAAAAATTAGCATATCTGTCATTAAACCGTTTTTCAAAATTCCATCAGTATTTTCAGAAATTGAAAAAGTCTGGAGATCATTTGTTTGGCAACAGAATATATAGCAGCTGAGTATGGATGCTGCTGGCCTGTTTGGTGTTAGGCCGCAGAACTGCAGCAGAGGCAGCAAGACTTCTTTGTGGGTAGTGGTGGTTTTGACTCCTGGTAATGTAATGGTGCTGACAACAGGAGCCCAGATGCACCTGGCCTGAGTATACTGGAGTGCTAAGACAACAAGCAGTGGGAATGAGTTTATCTATTTATTTAGGATTGAAGTATGCCAAGAGCAGGAGTAGAAGTGTATTTAGGTTCTGACAGGTTAGCTATACTGGGAGTAGCCTGGGGTCTGGTTAGAAAATGGCAGGGTTTGGGGGAGTAATTTGTCTAGGGGAAAGGGCATGCAATAGCATTTATGTGGTGATGGATAGAGAAATATGTGGTGGGAGTAGAGAGTAAGGTTACTATGTTTATACCTATTCCACCTTCTAGCCCCCTGGACATCCCTTGACACCTGAAACAGTAAAAGAGTAAGCAAAGAAGAAGCCCCCTAGGCTTGGTCATCAGATCTTTGGTGACTCTGTGATCAGGCTATTGCCCTTTACAGGCTAGGTGAGACAAGGCTTTTCCCAGCCAAGATCCCATCATGGAACAGAGAGCTGACCTGGCATGTATTACCAAGATCTGATTGGGCAAAGGGGGGAGGAATCTCCTCTTGGAAATGTGCCTACAATGGTTTCAAGTGCAAACTAGCTGTGTCCCCAAAACATGTATATTCTCTCTTTCTTAGTCAAAGGTAATTTTGGAAATTACCATCATCTTGGGAAGGGTAGTTTGAAAACAAAAAAGGTATACGTATACTACATATATAGTTTGCACAGTCAAATCATAACCAACTTATAGTTAATAAAATACTCATTCTTAAAAATAAATATCTTTAGCAATATATTTTTATTTTTGCTCTTGCATTTTTTATAGATGGGTGTCTTAGTCACTTATACCCATGGTGGCGAACCTATGGCACGCGTGCCACAGGTGGCATGCAGAGCCCTCTCTGTGGGCACACGTGCCATCGCCCCAGTCCTAGGCCTTCAGCTGGGTTTTATAAAACTTTTTGCTTTAGCCTCCGCCGCCGTGTGCAAAAAAAAGAAGGTTCAATCAATCAATCAATTTCAACTTCTCGTGGGGAAAAAAAAGATCTCGCAAAATTGAAATTGATTGATTGAACTTTTTAGCCCCACCCAGTCTGCCATTATCACTGCAGCCACCCCCACCCAATGGGCCACCCCCACCCAATGGGCCACGCCCATCCAGCACCCGACAATACATAAGTGGGTTTTGGGTTGCAGTTTGGGCACTCGGTCTCTAAAAGGTTCCCCATCACTGACTTATACAATAAGTTGATAAAATGCAGCTAGTAACACTACTAGATCTAAACATGTTTTCATTCTTTTCACAGATAATTGGTTAAGCATATCTAAGTATACATAGGAGATATTTGTGCATTTCAGTTTGATTGACTAAAAGAGGAAATATGGGTCAGTCTTACTGTAGCTTTCTTCCTTTGCCAACTAACTTTCCAAGTCAATGCATTTGAATCATCAAGTAATTCTTCCTCTATTTTTGTGTATATTGTTTGGAATAAGAAAGACAATTTTATTAAAGTATTTTTGGAAGGACACTCAGCCCATTGATATTCATTAAACAGCCTCCCTCCTTCTCCAATTTCTGCCAATTCTCCTAACAGCTCTATCTTCCATTCAATTAACTCTTCTTTCTTATCCTCAAGTATGTTTTGAGATCTTGACAGGTAAGATATCTTTTCCATTTTCGATATTATCGCTATGTCTTCTAATTTTTCATTTGTCTGAGTCTGTCTGTTAGTTCCTTTCTTTAGGTCCTCCATCTTTGGATCTGCTTCCTCTGATTTTCCTTCTATTTACTGAGTTGGTAGTTCCTTCTTTGTAGTCATTTTCTGAGTTTGTAGATTTAGATTAAAAAAAATATTTTATCTCCTTTTGTGTTATTTTTAGTCTCATCATGAGTTAAGGCAATTGTCTCTTGTATTGATTTTAACATAGAAAGAATTTCTTTCTGAAATTCATCAACATTTTCTTGCTGGTATATCAAGCTGGGGTCTTTGGAGATAGGTGTTAGGGATGGCTTTTTACCATTTGAAGCTAAGTATGAAACATTCATTTTATTTTTGTATGTAGCCTTATAGTCCGATCTATTTAGGGATTTAAAAAGTTTTAATCAATTGTCATTTGAACTCCAAATTATCAGCCGGCCTATCGGTCCATCCTTAAGTCTCCCCTCAGCAAATATAAGTAAAGTTTAAATTTTTCAAATTTTTCTGTCCAATGAAAAACATATACTTTCTGTCCAGAGAGAAAAGAGCAATTAAAAATTGTTCATCAATCAAAGGTTTATAATCCAAATTATTCTATCATCTCAATCAATAATGCATGTTTCTTCTATAGGGAAATAGCTCCATGACACAGCTCTAAAAGTCAGTTAGTATTTATATTTGTAGTCCAGGCAGGCCAGTTTCAAAATAGTTTATTGTCTCTGCCACACAAATAAGCAGCCCAAGAGGTTTTTTCCCCCTTTTCCCAGCTGCAGTCTTCAAAAGTGAAAGTTTCTGAAAACAACAAGAGTCTTATCTGAGTCTGGGCTTCCAGCCAAGTTTCCTTTAGGCATAATAAATTGTAATACTGTAGTTCACCACTAGATGTCGTTGACGCCTTCTTCAAGCTTTTTACATCCAAACTTATATTACAAGCTTTTAAAGTGACTTTTTTTAATAAAAAAAAAACAATCTCAGAAGCACATTTAGTCCCCAAATTTCAAAGTTATATATGTGTATAGATTCCAAATTAATCTTGTAATTTTCTCTGTTTTCCCCCCAAGCAATTAATTCGCCACTTTTCTTTTCCTAAGGGAATGGGGTGGAAATTCCCCTTCCCTCTCTCTTCGGGGAGGAGTCTTTGCTTTGGGCAGTTTTTTACCAGGAAAAAGTCTTATAGTCATAAAGAGAGGATAGGGTCTCACCCAGTTCCATCCACGTTGCTCGAAAGTTGTTGTTTAATGCTTATTTTCTTCAGTTGTCAGCAGCTTCTGACTGGCCACACAAATGTAGCCAGTCCTTCACCCGCCAGTTTGGAGGGCTTACTCAGATCAAACAGAAGGGCTGCCGCCCTCCTGCGATCAACGAGGGTCCTCTCCTCCGTCACCTCTTCGGGGTGAAATCGAACGCGGAAGATGGAGCCCCGTCTTTCTGCGCCCGTCACGCTGTGATGTGAAACCAGAAGTCGACTAATCAATAAATGATTATTGACTTGTATTATGTTTTGATTTTAAAACTTGGGGGCCAATGGAGGCAGGTCTTGAGTCCACTTTGTGGGAAGAGTTTGATCCTGTGACTCCCGATGACATGGACAGGATGCTGGGATGGCTGAACACCACCACATGTCTACTGGACCCATGTCCCTCCTGGCTGGTACTGGCCTCCTGGGAGGTTACACGAGGCTGGCTCCAGGGAATCGTCAACGCTTCTTTGAGTGAGGGGTTCTTGCCGGCCGCCTTGAAAGAGGCGGTGGTGAGGCCCCTCCTCAAGAAACCCTCCCTGGACCCGGCTGTTTTGGCCAACTACCGTCCTGTCTCCAACCTTTGCTTTCTTGCGAAGGTTGTTGAGAGTGTGGTGGCACGACAGCTCCCTCAGCACCTGGAAGAAACTGTCTATCTAGACTCGCGCCAGTCCAGCTTCCGGCCTGGGCACAGCACGGAAACGGCATTGGTCGCGTTGGTTGATGATCTCTGGAGGGCTCGGGATAGAGGCTGTTCCTCTATCCTGGTCCTGCTAGACCTCTCAGCGGCTTTTGATACCATCGACCATGGTATCTTGTTGCACCGGTTAGGGGGGTTGGGGTTGGGGGGCACCATTTTACAGTGGTTCTCCTCCTACCTCTCGGACTGGTTGCAATTTGTGTTGGCAGGGGGGCAGAGGTCAACCTCGAGGCGCCTCACTTGTGGGGTACCACAGGGGTCGGTCCTCTCACCTCTCCTGTTCAACATTTATATGAAGCCACTGGGTGAGATCATCCGTGGTTTCGGGGTGGAGTTTCATCAGTACGCAGATGACACCCAGCTGTACATCTCCACCCGGACCACCCCAACAATGCCGCAGAAGTGATGTCCCGGTGCCTGGAGGCCGTGCGAGTCTGGATGGGGAGGAACAGGCTTCGACTCAACCCGTCCAAGACCGAGTGGCTGTGGTTTCCGGCGTCACATCATAGCCAGTTGGCTCCATCTCTGGCTATTGGGGGTGAGTCATTAGCTCCCACAGAGAGGGCCCGCAACCTGGGCGTCCTCCTGGATGCTCGGCTGTCTTTAGACGATCATGTGACAGCCGTGGCCAGGGGGGCTTTTCATCAGGCTCGCCTGATACGCCAGTTGCGCCCCTTTCTGGATCGGGACGCCCTATGCACGGTCACTCAAGCCCTCATTTCCCGCCTGGACTATTGCAACGCTCTCTACATGGGGCTCCCCTTGAGGTGCACCTGGAGGCTCCAGCTAGTTCAGAATGCGGCCGCGCGGGGGATTTTGGGGGCCTGTAGATACTCCCATGTAACACCTCTCCTGCACGAGCTGCACTGGCTGCCGGTGTGCTTCAAGGTGTTAGTAACAACTTTTAAAGCGCTCCATGACAATAGACCTAGGTATTTGCAAGACCGCCTCCTACCAAATATCTCCCTTCGACCAGTCCGCTCCCACAGAGAGGGCCTCCTTAGGGTGCCGTCGGCCAGTCAATGCCGGCTGGCGACCCCCAGGGGGAGAGCCTTCTCTGTGGCAGCTCCTGCCCTCTGGAATGACCTACCCCCTGACCTACGTACAACTACGGACCTGCGCCTCTTCTGCCGAGCCTTGAAAACCCATCTATTCCATGCGGCTGGCCTGACGTAGTTTTGATTGGGCTTTGTTAGGGGTTTTATATGGGGTATTTTAGAGCAGGCTTTTTATTCAATATTTATTGTGATTTTTATTATTGCCTGTTCACTGCCCTGAGTCCCGTAAGGAAGATAGGGCGGTATATAAATTTAAATAATAAAATAAATAAATAAATAATAAATAACTCTCAAAATGTTTTCAGTTATTTTGCTTTTTTTAAACTTTTCTAGGTATTCCCAGTCTGTATAGCTTCTAGTCAATATTTTTGCCACTAGTTCTCTTTATTTTAGTTTGTATTCCTCTGGACAAAATTCTAGTATCTCTTGATAAGTTAGCCATCTGTATTTGCCTACTATTTGTCACTTACGAAATGCTTCTTGTGCTGAGAGTCACAAATATATTTTCAGGCACATTCTGGATTTGTCTCTATCCCACATTCTCAGTATGGCACATCTAACTTAAATATTGTACCACAGCTATCCATGCCATCCACATCTAAGGTTGTGTCCTTCTAATTACATTACATTTTGTCATTTGAAGGAACATTATTTGAAGATAAAGGAGAAAAACACGGCAAAAAGGGAATTTGCATTTGGGACTGCATTGACAAAATACACAAAAGGAGTCCGGTTTTCTTCAATTATCTCTACGCGCCAGTTGAAACAGAGGTATACAACAGACATGTTCACAGTCTTTCTAGTTCTAATACCTAATAAATACAGTTTGCCATTAGTGTAATTAACATTTATTCAATGGGTTAATTTCCCCAGTTTTCAGAATGATTACCATGCTGTCTAGACAGTAGATTTTCAGATGCAGGGATCTAATGACTATATCCAATGAGTCTGGTAGTGTGCATTTTTATGAGACTTATTGTTATTTTAAGGATGTGGTGATTTGGCAGATATTGGGAATTTTGTTGATATGTAATTGCTGTGATAGTCTTATGACTGGACCAACATTATATTATAAAAGCAAATACTTTTATTTTTAAGGGTAAGTCCAAGTGTTGCAAAGAACCCTGGGTTCAGAAAGACAGCTTGTTAATTGTACATCCATGGCCAAACAGGACTGGCTAGTTTGGTTTGGGGAAAACTAGATATGAATTTTCTTCCCTTCAAGGTTTTTATTTCTTTTAGTCACTGGCTATGAAGAAGATCTATTTGTCTCTAATTTTTAGTTCAAAGAATATGCCCAAATACTGTTTAAATGTCTGTGTAATAGTTATATATTATACATGACTGTCATTTACTGACAACATATAAAACTAGCTGAGCATTTAACAGGGCTACCTGGGATACACAGTTTTAGGTGGTGGTGCCTATTCTAATTTAAAGGTCTTGATGCTAATGCTATTAGGATGGGTGTTGCTGAATGTTAGCATACTTTGAAATGAAGGCAGTGATTGTCCCACATTTTTATGTTACTTGATTGCAAGGGACCAAAATATTTTCAAAGCTAGATTTTTTTTGTATTTTGTATTTTAATAACATTTCTGAATTTATAAGTTTCATAATTATTTTAATATGGAACTCACACCATGTCATATTGTTGCATCATTTCACAGGAATACATTGAGCAAGGGCTCCTGCCAATTCATGAAGAACTTCATATGTTCTGGCTATACAGATTTTAAAGGAGAGGAAAATAGGGGGTGTTCCCAGGGTTAGAATTGAATTGAGAAACAATTTACCTACTTAACCATAGAAGGAAACTGAAAAAAGAATTGAATTGCTTCCTACTATTAAAATGGATTAAATGTTTATCTGCATTAAGTTGAGGAAAATGGTTTGAGCCAAGGGCATATTGTTCGGGAAGATGGGTCACATCACATTTATCATTTACAAGGGTTCTTTTTTATGCAGGTATTAAAACCAAATGTCAGCCTTTCCTGCCTTAAGAAATGGGATTACTACACAGAAGAGACTTTAGCCACAGGCCCAACCTATGACTGGACTATGATAAGTGCAAAGTGTAGTACCTTGGATGAAACAGATCAGATGGATATGTCATCTTCCCACAATAAGAGAAAAATTGTCTGGCCATGCTATGATAACCTTACTAAAGTGCAACCTGATGCCATCACCAACTTATTTAGTGTAAGTATAAGCGCTTAACATATTCATGTAGCTTTATTTTTTAAAAAAATATATTTTTAGTTTTCAGTGTTTTTAATAAAAACAAAAGGGCAAGATAAGAAAATGTAGGAAGGGAGAGAGCCAGTTTTTAAAGTAATTTTAAAACTTTCACAAGGAAATGCTGCATTTACTTTATTGACCATTACCTAAATCTCATCATATACTATACATACATATATTCTCTGACTATATATCTGCATCAGTACAGATACCGTAATTGATGAAGTCTTGTTTATATTGCCTACCCCCTTATTCAGTTTTTAAGCTACTGACTCCATTAAACACTAGATTGCACCCAAAAGGAATGCCATTTTTTCTGAATTACTGCTGACTAAATCTGTTTTCTGTATAGATTTTCTAGTAAAATGTGCCATATTATTATGCCATAATGAAACTTGTCATTTTTTCCCAGCATAACTAATATTTAGTATGTGCATTGTTCAAGAACTTGCTGGAACATCTTTTGATTAATTGTGAAGTACTTATTCTGGTATTTTGGAGCTTTTCTTGGCATCCACAGAAGCTTTTGTTAAAATGGTGAAAGCAGCCCCATCACTTTTGGCATTCATGTGACATGACAAATCATACACAAAACAGGCTAGACTTAAACAGAGCAATGCTACTTTCATAGCATAAAGGCTTTGGGAAATATATTCAGATATTGTGATCTGTCTGTATCTACAGAGAACAGAATTATGCAGTCAGTAGCTTTTCCCCATAACACTCTTTGGAAAGAAAAGTTGGACTTCAAGAAGCAGAATAAAAAAAATCTATTAGTGTTGGAGAAGTCTCTTGAGAAACCTATGAATAGCTAAGAAAGCAAACAAATCATGAATGACCAGGCTCAAATTATCCTATTTTAGATTCATTATGAAATGATCTACCTCTCTTGAGAATGTGTCATGCTGGGAAAGGTGGAATAAAAGATGACCAGCAGTAAGGTAGATAGACTTAATTATAGCAGTGATAAAAGCACCTTTAGAAACTTTGAAAAGCAGGTTGAACACAGATAATCCTGGAAAAAATATTTGGGAGCTGCTAAACATTAAACTGACTTGATAACTCCTTAAAATCCTAAAATTAATCAATTATTTGTAGCAAATATAATAACAACACAGCTGGTCACATTTAGGACTCCTTAAGGATTAACTGAAGACTTGGAGCTTTGTCTTTATATCAGAGACATAGGCTATAAAAGTATGATATGAAAAACACTGTTCTGATTCTTAAATAATTTGGGCTATCAGATCAAAGTGCCAAAATCTAGAGGACCAATAAATGGCAGAAAACAATTAGGGCAAGCTAGTAGTTATAGTACAGTGGAATTTTGTAGTCCTGGTCTAGTAGATCTATAATAATCTATAATAATCTAATGATGTTTGTAAGTGAAGAGTACTGTGTGGTATCTGTAACAAATCCTGGGAGATTGAAGAATGCTGATATTGCTGAAGAATGATTGATAATGCTGATGCTGAAGCATTGAGGCACTTGGGAAAAAATTGTTTCTGTCTTATTTTCATTTTCATTTGATTTCATTTATAGCTTATGCATAGGAAATAGCTCTAATAAGAGACAGTAAGGGAATTCAAATTCCCATTTTAAAAGTAGAAATAGATTATAGTTTGGCATTCACATTAAATAAGTCCATCTCATTTCCTTTTTTATTATAATTTAGTACTGTTTGTTTCAAAAAAAAGTGATACATGTTGATCTTGGCAATTTAAAATCTTGTGGTCACAGCATTGGACTTGAACTGTGTAAGTAAGTTTTAAAACACTTATCATCATTTTCAACTGTAGCAAGAGGTTGTAGCTCATGTGTTTGAAGGAACAACAGAACAATTTAACCTTATGGAAAACAAGAAAAAAAAACATTTCAAATGTTTTTAGGAAATTGAAAGACTGGAGAACAAATTAAACCACAGCCCAGAAAGATGGCAGTCACTGTGGGAAAGAGTTAAAGTAAATGTGAAAGAAGATTCAGGGAAAGACAATGTAAGTATTTTGACAAGAATCTTCAATCTTTCAGCAAAGGCTAAAAATAGTTGTCTCAAAATTCCACGTATATGTAGCACTGTTAAATTATTGAATATGGCAGTGCATGCATTTTAAATTCTTAACATACTTATAGTACATCTCTGTCAGTGGATTCACATTTCATGCTGAAATGGGATAATGATTTATTACTGCCAGATAATGCACCCAACCATAGTACTAAATTCCACTTCCCAACACTGTCCATCTTAATTATTTAAAAATGTTTTAGCTTTCTAAAAATTAAATCATATATATAGTTAGTGGTTGATAAATCCAGGTTAAACCATGAAACATGGTCTTGACCTAGACTTAAAAAAATGTCAGTGACTTCAATGGCTCCTTTCAATACAAGGACTTGGCACACTATGAGCACCCTTGGAGTAACATAGAGTAATACAAGGATGTTTGCAGTGAGAAAGGATAAGTAGCACTGCTTGAAGAATATGGAGGGCTGCAACAAAGAGAAACACGGAAGAAAAATTCATGAACAACTTTTCCACTTGCATAAGTCTGATTCCAAAGCATTGACTAAGAATTATACTATAAATGCAAAGGAAGCCAATATAAATTATTATTCTTGCATTTCAATCACCATCCCTATGCAGATCATCTTAATCTTGACCTTTAATTTATCCAGTTCCCTAGGTATGGGATAAATAACTTTCATACAGGCTAGCCATGCTCACTCAATTATACTACCATTCATTTTTTTCTTGAACATTAATATTTATAGTGCTTATTTCAATTCCAATTTTGATGTATCATTAAATATAAATCTCCAAAGTACTCCTTCCATTTTCCCTTACTTCAGTTTCATCTCAAATAACTTCACCTCTTTTTGTTTAAAATCCATTCATTTACAGGAAGTTCCTTGTTTAGCCCTCTTCACCTACTTCCAAAACAAAGTGGGCTTTTTTCCCATCAAAACATTTTCCATCCTTCTTTTAATTTTAACTTTTTCTACCAAATTCCTTGCAGCTATGATTTTCCCCACTACATGTGCAGTAATCTTTTATTTTTGCTGTAATTGTTCTCTTTACTTGCTCTTTTCCTCATTCACTTCATGTCATTGTTCTTCCCAGCATTCTTTTTCATGCTGCCATTAGCATAATTCCAAATTTCTTGGTTTTTTTGTAACCTAATTCTTTTCATTCTATTTCAAGCATTTTTTCCAGGTTCCACTCTCAACATACTGTAACCGAATAATGGTCTGTCCCACATTACATCTCTCATGCATCCTTCACTAAATCTTTTATTTGTTCATCTTAAACAATCAAATCAGTCATGCTTTTTGATGAATTCCCTTTCGATGTGTAAGCATTAATTTCTGCTTAAATCAGAAAACAAAGAGATCTTTATGTAAGCAGATATGTAAAATGCCATGCACTCACTCAAAATGTTGCACATGTTTTCCTAAAGCTCATCCGTGGTTTTTCCATTAGCATCATTCACTGGAGCACAACATGCATCTATTACCAGCATGTGACTTCCTACTTTCATATGCACTCCCAATAGCTTAAGTAAATCACAAATTCATACTTTCTGACATAAATGTTAACCATTTCATTCATAATTAGACCTACATCTCTACTCTCCAGCATGTATTCATTGATTATCTTCTTTAGTTCTATTGGGTCCTTTCTTTTTTAGTTAGTGTCTTGATAGAGACACTGTATATAGCACAGATATTGTGATATTTTAGCATGTGAATGAATCACATTGCAACATACTAGCTAATCAAAGCTACAGTAATTGCTAGAAATGAGAAATTTATGACCAAAAATGCATTAGCCACAAACACTGAATAAGTTCTAAACTATTTTTATAGATCCTTTCAAGTATCTTTTTTATTAGAAACTTGATGTGCCAGCTGTAGTGTCATGTGCCAGCTGTTGCAAGAAATAGAGTATAGCAATTCATTTCTGAAGTGTTTAATTTAGCCCCTGGATTTCTGTCACAAGGTTAGATTTAAGCAGTCACTGAAAAAGAGGTAAAGTATCTCTGTCTGGATCTTTGGCTAACCCACCATGTTTTTTTCAACCCCACACCATGTCACATTACCTTTTAAAGCATCAGAGACATCCTTCTGGCTCTTCGGCAATGTCTGTCAACCTGCACTCTTGTCAGAAGAGGTCTATATTGCATCTACCAGACAGTGGCTTGGGTGAAGAACGGAACAGCAACATTTCATCTTCCAATGGTGTAGAAAGGAGAGTAACAACACTGTACAATCAGTTCACATCAAAACACGATGAAAATAGGTAATCTGGGCTATCAGACTATGCTACAAGTCTGGCTTCCTTAAAACATTTTCAAAAGTGTTATATTTGCTTTATTTTCATTCTGTTTCAAATGACTCACAAAACATCCTTTATTAAAATTACTTCTTTTCCACTTGCAGCTTAATCTAGTTATTTATAAGACAAATTTATTACAGAGGAAAATAGTGCTCTCCAGATGGATTGGCTTTTGGCTGTGTTGGCTAGGAATTCTGAGGGTACATAAAGTCAGGTTAATTAACAGAAGAAAGTGTCACAGTACACCACAAATATTCACAGATATATTTTTAAAAAATGTGATGTGATAATCAAACGAAGGGCTCTCAAAATTTAAATGAACCTTAAGTGTTAAATCAATCTTAATCATATTCACACTCAGAAGAATCTGAAATCTTTGGTCTATAGTTTATTTGTCTGAAATTAAGGGTAAATTCATATTTATCAGTTAAGAAAACTTTCTGAGAATTATTATACCAAAATATAATAATATCACATTTTACCAACTTTACCAACTCCTACTAGCTCCAGCCTATGTCAGCCTGTGCCTGTGACTCATGCACTCACCAAACCTCCATATTGGAGGAGGAATTTTAAAAAAAACAAATAATATCACCCAATATCAAAACACTTTACACATCCTGCTCAGGAGTCTTGAAATAGTTCAAGCTGCTAATGTTTCAAGCTGTTAACATTTTGCACCCCATTAGAATAAATGAGTTACAGTAAATTAAAACCTACAGCTGGATGTTGAGGTAATGGATATTACTTTGGTAATGAATTAATAGGAAATTTCACTAGTGCATATTGTTCTTTGCTTTAAGTTCTGTACTATGAATTTAACTGAATTAATAAACATCATTAATATGTGGATATTTTTATGATTTCCATTGCTTAAAATAAGAAATAACATTTCTTTTTCTTCTAGATCTTTTGAAGGTACCCTTTACAAAAGAGGAGCTTTGCTAAAAGGTTGGAAACCACGCTGGTTTGTGTTAGATGTTACAAAACACCAGGTAAAGTGTAATAATGATCTGTAATATATGTGTACCATCTGCTTTCAGGAGAGCAGGTTGAACCCCAGAAGTATCCCTCACCCACCAATCTTCATCTGAAATGTTGTTTCTTTTCTTTGTTTATTTAAATGTACATTATTCTTTCATTATATTTTTGCATCATTTTCTTACCATCAGACTTCCAAGACCATGTTGAGCTTTAAATCAAACTTGCTTTTATATATTTCAGATTATTAAGTAGGTACTATGGATTGTGCATGCTTCAAAAATTACTGTGAGAAAGTGCCTCAAATTTCACTTGAGCACAGTAATTGTATGCTATTTTTTTCCCTCAGACTATCATGTGAAAAAGGTGCTACGTTCTTGCAAACTTAATCATAAAACTTTTACATTAATAATGAAATACTATTTTTGAATGCTAATTTTTAATCAAACAATGTTAAGAAATTATTTTTTACAATGTTGCTTATTTTTAAAATATTAATAAAGATTACATTATACATTTTCTCAAGCGCATCCCAATTATCCAACGTATTTGGATTTTTTTCTTTACTATCCTTAAGGATTTGAAATAATTATGAAATGATTTAGAATTTTCAGTATTTTGATTAAGGTATTTTATTAATTAAGTTTCAAGAGTTATAAACCATTTAACCCTTCCAAAATGGTTCAGAAGCTGTAATCCTGGACATCCCCTATACATCAGCATGCCTTTTATAATTGCCTTCTTCCCCTTCTCTATATTTGCTATGTAATCACTTTTATGCAGAGGTGAATTTTAGGAAATTAAAAACTGTCCATGACAATCGTAGCTACTCGATATACAGTTATTCACATTTTCAGTATAACAATGTCAAACTTTTCATATTACTATACTGGTTGCTTTTTTAACGTTTACTGTTTCTTTTCCTTTTTATCCTAGCTAAGATATTATGATTCCATGGAAGATGCTTGTTGTAAGGGCCATATTGAGCTTGCAGAAGTAGAAAGTGTAATCCCTGCTTCACCAACTATTGGTGCTCCAAAACATGCTAATGAAAAAGCTTTCTTTGATGTAAGTAGGTTGGCTCCAGACTACCATCTGCTTTAAATTAATAACAACAATTTGTACTCATAATCTGTGCTCGTACTAATCTGTGCAGAGATACAACTCCCTAATTTTTCTCAGCCAGATTTAACTACAGTGGACATTTGCAAGAATTTTTCTGGGAGTGGGGGTGATCTGCAGTATAGGATGTGACTGTAATTTGCACATAGAAAGTACACCAGTGTAACATATCTCTCCATTGCCCTGATATATCTGATGCTATATATATATTAAGTAACACCCCCTTTAATGTCATTTGATTTGTCAAAGGAAGGTTCCCACATTCTAGAATGGGAGTTTTGGAAGCTGTCTTACATCAAATCACGTATTTGTCCATCTGGTTCACTAATGTTTATGTGGACTGGCAGCAGTTTTGCAGAGTTTCAGATTGACGTCTCTCAGCCTTCCCAGAGTGACTACAGATTTAACCTGGGATTGATCCAAGCAAAGCAGATGCTATGCCACAAAGTTCAGCCTGGCTCTTAATTCACTAGACCAGTGTTTCTCAACTTTGGCAACTTTAAGATGTGTTGGCTTCAACTCCCAGAATTCCCCAGCCAGCATGCATTAGACACTGGCAATAGAATCTGTGCAGAATGTTTCTTAAATAAGGACATGGAGAAATAGATACATTTAGCCAGTACTCCATTTCTACCAATAGAAGAGAATATACTCAGGATTGAATTGCAGGGTCCTTGATGCTCTCTGTGGTTGTTTTCATGAAGACATCCCATTACCTGGCTAGGTAACATCTTCAGTGCTAGAAAGGAGTGGAGTTTACTCTCTGTTTATATATAGCATTTGTTTTGTCTTCGACACACCCAAAGATGGTGAGGGTGTTGTTTTCCCCTTGGTAGTTCCTTGATTAAGCTGTTGTTGACTGCTTGATTGATTGTTTGGTTTTGCTCCTGGTATTAATCCCTGCTTATCTAGGTGTGGGTTGCTGGCAAGGAATTTGATTCTTTTCTTTTTTAGCTTTTTATTGTCTCTTGGTGTGTAAATGTGGTTCATCTATGTGCCTGTTGGTGGATGATTTGTCTGAATGCCAAGCTTCAAGTAATTCCCTAGTATTTTTGGATGTAGTGTGATCTAGGATGTTCAAGGTTTTCCATTTTAAACTATGCTAAAGTCTGTTCATGTGTGGTGAAATTTTATCATGTCTTCTGATTCCTAGTTGGTGTTTATGGATGCACTTTGCTAGTCTTCTGCCTGTCTTTTCTTCTTTCTTTTTTGGTTTACTTAAAATATTTTGGAGGGCTTCATTTGGCTATTATGTTGATACCGTGTGGCTATAAATAGTCCATTAGTTATTTCAGAGACGTTTTTGATGCAAAAACATCTTTTTCATATCTTGTGTTATGAGCTGCTATATGTAAAACAGAGAGCAAATTCCACTCCCTTCTAGCAATGAAGATATTACCCAGTTAGGCAACGAAACATCTGCACAAAAACAACCAAGCGACAAAGACTCCACACTCCCTTTTCTTTCATAACTTATGATCAGCCATTTTTAGGGGTCACAGGATTGCCAAAATAGATGGGCCAAAATTTATGAAATGGATCTACTACTATTTTTTTCAATGGGTAACCCTGGGATCTAGATATTACCTAGCTGCTTAACAACCTGCAGAAAACTGTGCAAAATAATGCTTGATGTTGGATGGACTAGATGAAGAAGAAAAAAAAATGTTTAACACATATTAGACATAGGAGCTCTTGAGCAGTCAAAAGGCAAATAAAAGGATTGCTACTTTAGTATTAAGCAGCTCTTAAGGAAAAGATGGGATGGAAACAATATATTGGAAATCAATATATAATTTCTCTTCCTGACTTTCTTCAGTTGTGAAATTCCATTTAATATAGTTGGTAGCTCATCCTGAGGTTGTATGATCTAGGTAACACATATTAGACTGTATTATCTATCAAACAGATAGATAGGAAAGGAGAGCAATTTCCAAGGAATCAAATTTGCAAGACCGCAAATTTGCAAGACCGCCTCCTACCAAACACCTCCCTTCGACCAGTCCGCTCCCACAGAGAGGGCCTTCTTAGAGTGCCGTCGGCCAGACAATGCCGGCTGGCGACCCCCAGGGGGAGAGCCTTCTCTGTGGCAGCTCCTTCCCTCTGGAATGACCTACCCCCCGACCTACGTACAGTTGCGGACCTGCGCCTTTTTCGCCGAGCCCTGAAGGCCCATCTATTCCGTGCGGCCGGCCTGGCGTAGTTTGGATTATGTTTCAGTGGGGGTTTTTGTATGGGTGTGTTTTTAGAACAGGCCTATTATTTAATTCAATTTGAAAACAGAAACTATTTATTTATTCGTGGTTTTTAGTATCGCCTGTTCACCGCCCTGAGTCCCGCAAGGGAGATAGGGCGGTATATAAATTTAATAAATAAATAAATAAATAAATTGCCTCAGCATTTAAAACTGCTTGAAGAGAGAATTCTCTCTTTGCAGCCGCTGAGTCTATTGTTCTGTACACTCTATTTCCTGAGAAAAGTAGGGGAAAATGTCTGATTCATCGAATGAACTACAGATAACTTTTTTCTTACAACCATAATTGAAATTATGGTTGTAAGTCATGCTGATAGTTAAGCAGGTCCCCATATGACCACACCCAATTTTATGACCTTTTTTGCAGTGTCAATAAGTAAATCCAGTGTTCACAATGTATATTTTTGCCAGAAACTGGAATTAAATGCTGATTTCTGATTTAAAAAGTTGTAAATTGAGATCATCTGATTACAGGGCACTGCAAACTGCTATAAATGTGGAGGGAGCCCTCAGAACCTCAAAATTGGGACATAAGTAGCCCTTGGGAGGCCATTGTAACTTTCAGTGGTCACTAAAAAACCGGTCATAAGTTGAGGACTACTTGTATAGTAGAAAATCTTGATTTGCTTGCAGCTTCTCATTGCAAACTTCCCATGCATTTATAGACATGATTCTCTTTTCCAAATGGTAGATTTTTGAAGTTCATGAGAACAGCAGAGAGCAATGTTGCTGCTGCAAAGACTGTAATGGCAATAGGATTCATGAAGTATGGAAATCAAGTAATTAATACTGCTTTTATCTTTTAATTTTAATTGTGCAGCTAAAGACAAGTAAACGAGTGTATAATTTTTGTGCGCAAGATGCACAGAGTGCCTACCAGTGGATGGACCGGATACAAAGCTGCATTTCCGATGCATAATAAGGAATTTATTTTTGCTATCATCATCATCGTCATTTAAAAAGTATCTGTTGATATGCCTGAGTAACTCTGTTTCCAAGAAGAATTGTTTATTGCAGTTCAAACAGCCTTATATTTCAGCCACAGTGCTCAGAACATCATATTTCTTTTAGTTGATAATTTATATAATGTCTCGTTCTCCATTTGGAAGATACTAACTAACCTCATTGCCCAGAAAACCTCATCTTCAATACAATTCCAGGCTAAGTGATCCCAGAGGGATAACTTTTTTCTAGACACAGGAATGAATAATCCAGCAGAACACTTAATTTTTGGAAAATAATCCTGTATTTATCTTTAATCTTATTAGCTTCCTATTTTAGAAAAAGGGATTCGTATTCAGACCAGCAGTGTTTTCTGAGAAAGAGGTTATTTAAACCTTTAAACCCTGGAGTCCAATAAAAAGACACACTCAAGGCACCATAAATTAAAAGAAGCAGTTTCTTTTCTGTCTCTTGCTTTCTGAACATTCTGTCTTGAGAACTATCTTACCATTTTTCTACTAGTTAATTCATCTTTGTAGATGAATGGAAACCAAGATCAGGCCTCAGGAAGAGGAAATGCTAACAAATACAAAAGTTGTATATTAACTTATGTGCTGTTCTGTTCATTGTAAAAAGAAAAAAAAATGCACTAAACAAAGCAAACACTTGCACTGAAATCTTTGAAAACAGGCATTTTGAAGGAGAGAAGTAAATTATTTATAGCAAAATGCTAGCAAGATAACAACAATTTAAGATAATGATATGTACATAATTTGGCTTGATGTGATGTAATTTGATACTTTAAATGTTTTTGCACATAAATTGGAAGAATGTTTTTAGATTTTTTAACATTTGCCAGTGTGTTTGTTCATCTTAAAAATCTCTGACAATTTTTTTACAAACCAAAATAAAAGCTTTTCTTGATAGTGACTTTTGAGTGTAACAGCCCTAGAAAGAAAATATGTTTTCTTTAAAAACTAATTCATTAAAATTAATAGCTCAATGTTTGTTTATACTAGCCAGTATTTTCTAGGGTTTAGTGACGTCACTTGTAAGTTAATGGCTGAGTTCACATGTAATGCTAAGTCAAAGTTTAATGGAATAAGGGTATCTTACTTGGACTGATGAATGAATCTCTTCCTTTGGTGTTTTGGAAGCTGTCATATTAAATTCCATTCTAAGAGCTGAATCTGGACAGTGATTAATCTTCACTAAAGTTGTCTATAACAAGCCATTGGTTTTTGAAATAGCTTATTTTTTTACTAACCAGAGTTAAAATTAACCACAGTTTATTATTATGAACCTTAAATTATGATTTATCAAAACTAAATCAAGAACTGTTAGTGTGCTTCTCTTACATATGTTAGAGAACGCAAAGAAAAGGGGAGCCCAAAGGTCCAAAGCTCTCAGTAGTTCCTCCTGATATTAAACCACGGTTTAGCATTATGTGCAAATCAAGCCAGTATTGACTAAAACTGATTTCACTTGTAGGATTTCAGTTTCTGGAATTGTTTACCTTTTTTAAAAAAACCACTATTTTCCCTATTTTTCTAATGAATAGTGAATACAGATTTCACACTACACAAAATAGGAAATATTTCTTTTTTAAATATATTTGGATTTCCAAACTTAAAGAAATGAAGGATTTTTCTAGCATTTTCAGCTGATAAATTACCACTTGTGAAAAAAATGGTGTTTGCACATTCATGTACTTTTCTTTGTATATGAAGTACTTTTCTATGTGCTTTGTAAAAAATAATGATTGTGTTTGTTTTAAAGTTGTTAAAAAATATACACTACTCATACAGTTATAACTAGGAATTTTAATTATTTTATATATGTTCCATAACTAGCATTTGTTAACTACCTTGTAATAAAGATACTTCATATGACAACATTCCTTCTTTATCCAGTGGAATAGTTAATACCATATCTTTAATTGTATAATTTAGATCCCAAGTTATCCTGTAATAAAATTCATATTTTTGTACAGAAAATGCCATTTTGCATGTGAAAAACTGTTCTTTGCTCTATTTTTTCATTGTTAAATTCAAAGCATTCCATGAATATCACAAACTGGCCATATCAGTTAGCTGCCTTGAAAAGTTAAGCTATGTATTTCATTCTGTGTTGACTGAATAAATAAAAATTGTATGAAACATAAATATGGCTAAAAGATACAAATAATATAATAGCAACTGATTATTCAGGTGTTATTGGAAATGTCGTTGGAAAGCTCATACATCTGACTGCAACTTGTCCTTGGGAAGAAAAATAACCAATTTTTTTCATGGGGTACAGGGTGGATTTGATTTAAATCAACTCGATTTAAATCATAATTTTTAAAGAGCAACTGTCACCTCTGTCCTGCAGCGGCTCCTCCTCTGAACCGCTGTTGACTCACCGACAGTCCCATTCACTTTAATGGGACAGCTGCACTCTTTATTGCATTGCTTGAATTTTGCACACATAACTACTTTACCCATAGGTAGAGGAACTTTATTAAAATATTCCCAAACTGGGTCTTTGTTACGGCCTGCTGCCATTTTGTTCTTCAAGGGAGGAATAAAGCACTTCAAGCGATGTGCAGAAAGATCGCAAGGGTTATAAGCTGCTTAGAAGGTTTCACTTTCATTTTTACTGCTTGCCCTTCCTCCTCACACTCAGAGCCTGGTACAGATGCATTTCTCTTCAAACATTGATACAGTTTGTAGTGTACATAGATTTGCAAAACAATGGGATAAAGGAATATTCCTGAACTTTGTTTTATGATTTATCTCATGGTTACTGTGAAATTGTGTGAATGCATCAATGCAGTGCATGTTATCTCAGCTTGCAGAACTTGGATTCATTGAATGAGTTTACCAAAAATGTAAATATTGCAGAATATACAGCCTCATGCTACATAACTAAGCTCCATTTCATGCTGAATAAACTAAATTATTAATGTATCTTACAGAAAACTATCTTTTGATAGATTTTTACTCCAATAGCATTTTATTAAAATAAATTTGACAAAAATAAAAAAAAATCCGATTTAAATAAAAAAAATCTGATTTTTTTAAAAAAAATTATTATTATCCATCTGATGGGGCATAACTTGTAAAGGACATAGATTCCTTTTTGCTATTTAGTGTGTGTAAATTAAATTGTATATTAAATTGAAATATCAGCAAACTTTTTATAGTAAGAGCATAGCTCTTATTATAAAACTACTAACTTGTATAATTCACAATTTCTAGCCAGATGAGTGCACAATTTACTGGTTTTCTCTTAATAAGTTGCTGTCTTACGGCAACGGCAGTAAGCGTGTTGTGATTGCCTTCCTTATGTTATATATGACCATGCTAGCCAGTTTGGGGAAGCAATTTTAGATATATATATTTTGAAAGTTATTAAGTTCCAACCATCTCTTTTTTCTTTGTTTTGGTATTTTTGCACAACAGTATTGCTATTTTTAGCAATAGCACTTAGACTTATATACCATTTTGCAGTGCTTTACAGCCCTCTCTAAGCGGTTTACAGTGTCAGAATATTAAACCCAACAATCTGGGTCCTTATTTTACTGAACTCGGAAGGATGGAAGGCTGAGTCAACCTTGAGCCGGTCAAAATTTTGCTTCTGGCAGTGGGCAGAGTTAGTGTGCAATACTGCATTCTAACCACTGCACTATCACGGCCCAACAATTACTTTAAAACCAAAGGCCTCCATACATGATTATTTCCTTAATATCTGTTTCATCTGGTCATGAATTGCCTTGCCGGTGGAAAGAAATGTAGACAAACTCAGCTCACATCCAGGCAGAGGTGAAAAGAGGACAAAACACAGCCTGCCAGGTAGGGGTGGGCAGTCCTTCCTTACCAGCAGCCATCATATCTGGTGCACCTAATGAATTTCAGAAGGGCGAGCATCCGAAGTCCCAAATAAAGAAACCGGTTACAGCTGATGCTAAAAGCAAGGTCAGAAACCAAGCTGAACTATTACCAGCAGCTAAAACCGGTGAAGGCAAGAAGTCATTTTGGGTTATATGCAATTTTTTGTGAAGGTTCTGTCTGCTTAATATTTTTAAGTAAATGTTGCTTTGTTATGGGGACTGGGGGGACTCTTTCATTTTGTGAAAAAGTCCCATGAAGCATAATAAGTATAATTTGGTCTATTTACATTCATAATAGCAGTGCTATGTAGTACAAGTACTACAAAAAGTAAAAGTACTATTGTACTTTTCTTAACCTTCAAAAGTAGTATGAATAGTACTACATTTAAAGTAGTGCTAATAGTACTGTTAGAAGTAAAAGTACTATTAGCACTATTTTAAATGTACTATTCCTACTACTTTTGAAGGTTAAGAAATATTGGAACTTCTCAGCAAAAATAGCAGATGTTACATATTATGAAAAGAAGCAAAGGAATCTGATGAATAGATGGCACATTTAAACATTTACAAGGAGCTAGAAGTCTCAGTTAAAGCTGCTGATTCCTGAAGCACGTAGTGGTACTTTGGAACATTGCTGGAAATACGATTACTAATATCTTTAAAAGCACGCAGCTAAACAAGGCAGAGAAAAAATTTTTGGAGTTGTAAAAGTTTGCAGGATGTGTATCGAAAGGGGAAAAAAAGACATTTGAGAGATATAAACTCTATAAAAATATTTCTTTTAAGAATTTTTTTAAAGAATTCCTTGCAGATTCAATTTTTGGCAGAATACCATATTTCAAATAGCAATAAGATTTCCAAAAAGTAAAAAACAAAATTGTAGAACATGTTTATCTGATGCCAAAGGAGTTGCAAAAGTAATTATTAAGGATTAATTAAAATGGCAATTTCTGTTTTCAGTTTTTACTTTTATAAAGTAGAGTTCATACCCAGAATGAAAACAAGTCAAAGCTGCATCTCATAAAATAGAACATAAAAGAACAAATGCAAGCAAGAAGGCAACTGGAAATCAGTATGTGGATATTTCTGACTATATGGATAAAATATCAAATATCGAAAATATCCTATCATCTTTAAAAAGAAAGGTAAATGAAAAAACAGATATATGTGCTGATTTCAAAAAGGTGACAGAATCTACAAAAGATAATTGATAGGAGCAAGCTGAAAAACCAAAACAGTGTGTTAGTCATCATAGAAATAAATAGAAACGTAGCACTGTAGTTTATATCCAATAGAATGTAATAAATATGTATAATTACAGCAGTTCCCATTGGCCACAAAACAAAATATAGTTAGTGAGGGCTGATACAAACTATTTTTTGGTTGTGGATCTTCTGAATCTGGCAGAGTCTGCTACATGAACAACATTCAACTGTCTATTTTTAATACTTCATTTGGAATAGATTTTCTTAGACCTTCGTTTGAACTAAAATCAACCTCAACTTTCTATATTGAACCATATATAGTATAATAAATACTGATAATGGTATGAGAGATTATATTAAAGGTAATACAAGTTATACAGGGCAATTGAATTGAATTTTGACAGACAAGTTCAAGATTTAAATCACCTTTGAAGGACGGAAGCCTCAAATTTATTCTGTCAGAAATCTAAATCTTCCTAACTGGAGCCTGACCTCTGTCCCATAGGAGTATGACTTGGTTGATCTCACTGCCACTATCTTATAGAGGTGCCTCACCTACTGTGTTTCTCGGACCCGGTCTTATATATTTTTTTGCCTGCAAAAGAGGCATTAGGTCTTATTTTCGGGGGATGTCTTATTTTTTCCACTGTCTACCCTCGCAGCTGTGGCACCAATAGCCCCGTCCAGCAGGAGCCCACGTGGTCGCTGCCGGCCCACTTCTGCAGCCGCTTGCCGCCACTCATGCAAGTCACCCCAGGCGAGGCAGGTGTTGGGGTATGGGAGACCTGGCTGCGGGAGCCCTGAGGTAAATGGGTGTGGGGTGCGTGGGGCAGTTCCAGCCCCCCCTCCTGCCTTGTTCACCTCATGGCGGCACTGCAAACTAGATGGAATGGGCGGGTAGCCAGTTGCGCAGGCTCTTAACTTGGGCTTATTTTGGGGGTAGGATTTATATTAGGCACACATGTAAAAATCAAGCTAGGCTTACTTTTGGGATATGTGTTATTTTCCGGGAAACATGATAGCAACCTCCTCCTAGGCCCAATGTGTAAGAGTAGGAGGGTTTTCACACCCAGCTGCTGTTTTGATGACTAAAAAGGTAAAATGGAATAAATGTTACAGTGCCATCTTCTGGCCATATAATCTCAAGGTTTATGATGAAAACTATTGGCTCTTTTTCTACCTTAAGAGGTAAACCAATCTCACAGGGGAGAAACACAATTAAACTTCATTTTTAAAAAAATCATAGAAAAAAAAATCTTAAGTATTAAAATGCCCACAAAGATATTGCAGAGCTGTTCTGATCTGGGAATCCAACAAATGCAAATGAATTGAAACTTTCACCCCAAGGTGATAAAGTCTGATATTTAGATTGACAGGAAGGTTGCACTATAATGAATAGTGATTGACTGTGCACTATGCGGAGATTCTAACTTAGGTAAGCAAGAATATTGAAATCTAGCAGAATATGCTAATATGTTTCAAGTTCCTCTTTCAAAATACTCAGTGGATCTGAGACACCATTATCAAAGGTGTTTGCAAATTAAAAATGTTTATTGAAACTGATCCACTTCTTCAGGTTTCTATAGCCAGAGGTCAGCCAGTGGCCATAAATACTTTCAAATAATGGGAGGAAATGTTAGGGGTCATGAAGATTGTTGCATTCAGCAGCTATTGAGGAAGACACTACATAAACCTTGGAGGAATATCTTAGGAATAGCCAAGGATCTCACTTAACATTTTTGGGAGGCTAGGAACAATGTCGAGAGGCAGGAAAGTTTTTTGTAGGGCATGGGGGACAGGGGGCCTTTTTGGGAATTTTAATTTTCATCTATTTCCCACTCAACCAAAAGGAAATTATGCAACCTATCTTCAGAGTCTTTATCAAACGAGGATGACAAGATTAGAAAAAAAGCTTGAAGGCTGCATATAATCCTTCCCCAGAACCAGACTTTTAATATATTTCCCAGATCCCAGATTTTTATTTTTATTTTCAAGGGATGAAACTTGAAATTTAAATGGGAAGATCTGGAGATTGCGGGGAATTCATTAAGCTGACAAAACTGTTGGTGCTTATGAACTGGGCAGGGGTATTGCAGATATCAATGTGGCAAGGTGGTTATTAATTTCAGCTGAACCGACCCCCTATTAAGATATTAAGGCTACCCTGGAGAATATTCTGAATCTTTGTCTTCCATATGTCAGCTGTTGGCAGAGCTCTTAGTGATATTTCTGTTAAAAGATTCCTGACCATAGGTGCATTTATACATAATCAATTTATACATAATCCATAAAGCAATCTTGACACTTTAATTTTATCAATATATACCAAAGCCTAGCACCCCTTTTCATTTTCTGAAAGGAAAAAAAACACAGTTCACCCATATATATATGAATATGAAGTTGGCAAGTATTTTTTATTTCCCTCTTTATAATTCTGGCTTCCAATTGTGGGGCAACAACAACAAAGGGTAAAGTCCATCTCATCAAGGACAGATTTCTTCTTTAGGCTGAATAATTCAGTTCTTCATTCTGTTTCTTGTAAACTCACAATTCCCATAACGTGTTACATTGATAGCATGGGGTTTATAGCCCAGTGCTCCCAAACATAGCTGTTATTTGTAAATGGTTGTATTTTACCAAAGCAGCTCTACAAATCCCCCTTTTTAAAAAGTCAGTTCTGGATTCTATAATTACTTAGCTTTAACTTGTTCGTCTTGAATAGTAAAGACTGCAGGACTCTGATCTGTAATCATGTTGGTAGTTCCAAGCTCACAGTTGCTTGCTTTAACTTAGTCACAACTTGATCAGAAGCCTCCAACTGAGATATTTTATATGTCCAAACACATACTGCTCAAAAGCTGTATTCTTAAAACATGTTCTAAATTGTTTGGGGACTTCCTCAGCACTTGGGTATTTATCCTCCTCCTCTCCGAAGAAAACAGAAGGGTCATAAAATATACGTGTATCTTCTCCTATACAGTGTAACAAATGCTATATTTTGTAGATGCATCTTTTATTCCACTTGAACCTTCTCCCACTGCTTCCAATTTTCTGCAGTATTACCCTGAATGGCTGAGGTTATCCTGCAAATACCTATTCTAATCACATGCTCTTACATCTTCAACAGCAAGTTCACATGTGGCTTCAAGCAGAACAACTTGTATCTATCTCGCTGCATGCACTACACAACATACAGTCTTTATCACTGCAGCATGGCCTTGGCCAAAGCTAAGATAGCCTCCAGCTGGCTGCTGAGGTCATATAAACAATATTTATTTGGCTCAGTAAAGTTGTGTGAGCCATAGATACTAAAACAGAAGGTATAACATTCACTTTTAATAAATTTAAAGGGACATAACAGCTAAGTTCTGGAAAGTTGAAAGGATGATGACAGCTAATCCTTGGTGGGGTAAGAACTAGAGGGTTTTTCTATTCCTTAAAGTAGAAGCTTTCTTTTTTTTTCTTTTGATTGATAGATCATGTACCATCAGGTCAATATCTTAGTGGCCACATAAATAAACATTTTCCAATATGATCTGTCCTTACGTTGGCCCTTCAGATCTTCTAGTGATGCACCCCTCACTGCTTTAATTGAATCTATCCATCTTATTGAATATATCCACTGGTCCTGAATTGATAGAATTGAATCTATTCACCTGGCCCTTTTTTCTTCCACCTTTTCTACCATTATGGATTTCTCAAGCTAGAGCTTTACATAATGTCTCCAAAAATATGATAATTTGAGCCTGGTCATTGTGTCTGAAATGAAAATTCTGGATTAATTGCTTTCTTGGTTATCCACCATAGTCCCAGAAGTCTTCTCCAACAAGAAAGTCTAAAGCAGAGGTTTTCAAACTTGGCCCTTTTATAACTTGTGGACTTCAACTTCCAGAATTCCACAGCTAGGCACACTAGCTGAGGAATTCTGGGAGTTGAAGTCCGCAAGTCATAAAAGGGCCAAGTTTGAAGACCCCTGGTCAATACTCCTTCTATCCTGCATCTTCAAAGTAGTGCTTTTGCTTCCCTAGGGAGTCACAAGGAAAACCATTCCAGGCATGTTTCTGATGTTTGCAGGTATGGATATTCTTTAGTAGTACATTTGCCAAGTAGCTTCCATCCAAGGAAGAATTTGCCTGAGAAATTACCCACAGGCCTCTGCTGATAACTATTTATATCTCATGTCTGGCTAAATTTAATACAGTACATCCAAAATTCAGCTCAAATTATAGTGTCACAAGTAAATTTGTTTACCTCTTTGGATTATACTAAAAATTCTGGCAATAGATTAAATGTGGACTGTACTAAGTTGTTGGCCATGATGGATTGTCTGTGATTGCTCTGAAAGTATCATAGCATTATCTGAGTTTCAACTTTTCCCATGGTCACTATTGTTGCTTTCTTGGGCACTACCAATGGAGAGGTGCTACTGGAGGGAGTAAGGAAGGTGCAATGCTCACAACTTTGAGGACGGGTTGTAAATAACTATTTCTGAGGGCATTGCAACATGGAATTGCGGTTAAGTGAATGGACATAAATTGAGGACTATCTATAATCTGTATTCAGTTTAAAGTTTACTGAGAAGAGGAGTGAAAAACCTTTGCCTGCCCAGTGGTGTTGACACAACATGGCCCCCAGCATCCTTTTCATTAGTCCTGCTGGCCAGGGCTGCTGTGGTTCAAGGCCATCCAGAAGGTTACAGTTCTCATATTAGTTTACTACATTTCTCGAAAAGTAATACTATTTTTCCCAAGTGATTTTTCTAAAACAGATTTGCTGGGAATATGGTTATGCAACCAAAAATCTTCTTCCTGTCTCATCTTTCTTTAATGAGTATCTTAAATTCAAGCTTTCCTTCCTTTCTGAGATACACAGTATTGCATCAACATTATTATATAAGGATACAAGGACATCCTTCTAATATTCGGGGCTAATATTTTTCCTTTCTAAGTCAGCATCCGATGGCAAGTAACATGGGTGAAGATACCATTTAAAAAAAAATTATTCTAGACTCAGAAACTTTGTACCATGTCTGATTGCAAGGGCAGCAATGGAGCTTCAGCTCATTGACTCCTTTTGTGGTATTTGGGGGAACTTTAGAAGAAAAATATCTCAAATAAACAAAGGATAAAGTATTCTATTAACTCAAACTCTTGTTTAGATGTGTTGGATACAGATGCATAACATTGCTGGGAACAATTTGTTTTTGTAGCATTGACTAAGTCTATGATATCTGAATAATCTTTATCTTGAAATTTTTTCAGCTTTTTTTATCCCTTCATTGAATGATAGTTGTTTAAATTGCATCTTCCCGCACAAGTTTTGTTTTTTTATTTGGATTTTCCAGCTTTTCAGTGAAAAAGAAAAAAAAGAAAGCCCTTTCTGACTGGACATATACCAGCTTAAAGCACTGTCATGTACTTTTGACTTAGACTCGAAAAGGCAAATATATCTATAATTAAAATTTTATAAGTGAAAGTCTTTGCAATGAACTTCTAGTAAACTAGGAAACTAAACAGGTAAAATGGAAGTACCAATAAAAGAGAATATTTGGAACTCAGGGTTGAATTGTGGCATCCTCTGAACTTAGTAGAAAGTAGAGCTTCTGCATAAAGTTTTCTGCGAAATTCGAGATACATTTTCTAGAGATTTGTACAAGGGTTCATTTGTGACATTTCTCTGCCATCCCAAATCAAAGCTCATAAACAATTGAAATGCAAAAGAATATAAACTTAAAAACAGATAATAGAATCGTGGACTTTTAAAACACAATTTGTAGATCCTAAAAATGCAATGCCCCGATGTTAAATCTGAGAGGTCAGAACTACTGTAAATTTTAAAGGATTGGATAATGGAATAATGGAAAGGTTTTGACCACAAATAAAATGAGAAGACCCTCTAAAAAGAAAGTTCTCTATGCAGTTTACAATTTCCCTTCCCCCAAAACAAGCAAGAGTTGACAAACCTTACATATCAAAATTGAACCTGCAGTCCAATGGTAAGTTGCCTCTTCCACAGAATTGTTTCTGAAATAAATTTTACTCATAGGAAGATGTGTATATGTCTGTTTAGGAGGATTGCAACATAAAAAAAAGGTAACTTTTGGCAGACAGAAGTTTTGCACAGGTGCCAAAAATCGTAAGGTTTACCAAAATAGAAACCTTAAGAGCATAGGATTATTATCAGTGTGATGTTTTATTTTATTTATTTATTCTTAAATTTATACGCCACCTGTCTCACTATCCAAAGCATCTCTGAGTGGGTAAGTCTTAGATAGCAGAGACATTAGGGCTACCACATTTCAGTTACAAAAATTCAGAAGGCCACTAGGCGTCCTCAAACTACGGCCCGCGGGCCACATGCGGCTCAACCTTTTTATCTGGCCTGCCTCAACCTCCCGGGCAAGCCGTCCAATCGCATGGAGAGGGTGAATGGATGGTGGTGAGAGCCCCAGCCAATGGCGGGATGGCGAGTTGATGGGAAAAGATGTTTTTTCCCCAGTTTTTCCCTCATGCGCCCAAGGGCGCGCTCACACTTTAGCTACGCCTCCTTCCTCTCCTCCTCTCGCCTATTCGCGTTTTTACCTCAGGACCAGGCTGAGAGGTTTAGGCCTCGCTTGCAGCCTCGGCCTCACTTTGGGCAGCCAAGCCTGGTGATGATGATGCCACAGCTGCTGCTGCTTTTGAGGTGGGTCCCTCACTAGGCGAGCCCCAGCCTCCGTTGCTGCCGCCACCACCACCACCATGCCAACCAAAAGGAAACTGGTGCCACCGGTCCTCAACATCACCCCCACCATCGCCGAGGGACCCAGACCCACCGGCGGTTGGAGTGGGGCTGCTAGAGTGGGGTGCCGGTTATGGGGAGTGTCTCTGAGGATGGTGGTTTTCTTGCAGATGTTTCAGGACCCAAAGTGGGATAATAAGTGAACTAATGATGTTATCTAGTTTGGGTCATAAGACGTCTACAAGAAAGCCACGAAGCTCAGAGAAGACCAAAGAACCCACAGCTGCCCTCCTTCTCTTCTCCATTCCACAAACCTCCTCTCTTCTGGCATTGCTGATGTTACCTAGTTTGGGTCATGAGACATCTGCAAGAAATGCTGAATGAAAATGGCACCTTGCCTTTCTGACAGATGTAACAGAGCTACTTAACAGTTTCAATTTGCAACTTCAAGGAAAGGAGAAGCTCATCTGTGATATGCATTCACATGTGAAAGCATTTGAAGTAAAATTGGACATACTCATTAAACAAGTGAGGGAGGAAACTTCTGCCATCTTCCCACAACTCAAAAACTATTTGTGGAAAAACCAGCAGTTGCATTCCGAAACAAAACATGTGTGGATTCATTGGAAATGTTGTATATTTTCTTCACTTAAAAACTCATTCAAATAATTAACCAATTCATTTTTCTTGTTTCATTTTTTTCATTTTATACTTGATTTTACATTGTTCTATAATCATTATTTTTTTTCAAACTATAGTCCGCCCCCCCAACAGTCTGAGGGGCAATGAACTGGCCCCCCGTTTAAAAAGTTTGAGGACCCCTGTCCTAGATAAAGGGATTGCAGGAATATAAATTGATAAAAGGAGAAAAAAAAACCTCTGTACAATTTCCTTCTCTGTCTGCAGGATCTCAGTGGTGATAATTCAGTGGTGGGATTCAGCCAGTTCGCACCAGTTCGGCAGAACCGGTAGCTAATTTTTTCTTGCCCAGGCCCAGAATGGACTTCTGGAAGCGGCATCCACACAGAGAACTGGTTGTTCACATATTTGAATCCCACCACTGTGATAATTCCAATAGCTTTGTACAAGTTCCTAGAACTTGTCAGCACCATAAGCAGAAGTTCTTTGTCTCAAAGGAAATACATCAAAATATTACATAAGTCTCTTTTAACAAGAACTAAAACATCTGACATCTTTCTCTTTTTTTAGACTTATTAAACAAACTATTAATAATAACAACTATTCCAGCTATTGCATAGAGTTAGTCCACGTGAATGAAAGTCACAAAAAAGAAAATATTTTTGTGAACAAGAAATTGCCCAACAGAAAACACTGTAGTGCTACATCATTTTTAATTCTAATCATATTTGATACTGCAAATCCTTTTCTTTAAATGATTATATAAAGAATAGATGACCTGGTTAATCTATTCAGATTCAGAGATGAAGTGATTCAGCAGAGCTTCTTCAATAATTTCATCAAGTTATTAGAAGCAGCTCACTTCAACCCTAGTGTGTGTGATCCTCAACATAGTAGGCTACAACTGCATTGAAAATTACTGATGGTGTTCCTCAAAAAAGCCCTTATAAAAGTAGCATACATGAAGATTATGTTTAGAAATCTGTATTGTTATCCTAGTTTTAGCATTTTAATGCTGTAAGTCACCTTGAGTATGGTAAATCAGAAGGCATACAAATCTTTGTAATAAATAAATAAATGCAATGAAGTCCATATATAGAGGGTAGTATATCATCAATATAGGGAAAGAGAACATTGTTTGAAAAGACTTCTCATTGGGAGAAGTGCTTCACTTTCACAATGAATTGGCTTTGTGTTTTTCTGGTTGTGTTAATCCTTATGTAGGTGATACACTATGGAGATCTTGTAAGCTGAAAAAGCCCTATGAATTTCTGAATCATTGAAGGGAGTCTTTCTTTGCTTTTTAAGAATTTGTGAATGTTTTGCACACTTTGAGATGATATGCTATTACCCTACAGAGTTACAGACCCCAAGAAGGAAGTCCTACCTGCTCAGAATTGAAAAGTGAACTTGCAGGAGTATATATCAATTCTCCTACCAATCAAAAACTATCTTACAACCTTAAGGGGTGATAGCTGAATTCTATTGGTACACTGTCATCTCTTTTGATAGCATGGATGCTTCTCACTGATTTGTCAATAAGGAATCCACCCAAAGCAAACACCACAAAGCAAAACTCATCTCAGGCACTTAGCTGTCCACACACTGAACTAAACATCTCTGGAAGGCAGAGTTATTTCATGATAGGATATTCTTTGTTTGTATGAATCAGCCAGGGTTATTACATAATAACTTATATAAGAAATGCTTTATTTTTTAGCATGAATTATTTCAACAGAAAGTCATCCCTTAATACACACCTACATTTTTTCCTCTTGTGCAGTTTTTGCATCCAATTTCAATATGCTGTTTTCAACAAGAGAAAGCTTAAAAAATATTTATAATGGATGATGCTCATCAAATTTCCTTCTTTGTGGTTTTATCTTATTCATACTATGCTGTTACTAACAAGACTTCAATGCACTAGTAGTTCAATTACATCAGCTCTCCTGTTGGTTAGCCGCATTATTGGTTTAAGCAAAACAAAAATGTTTATTTATTTTTCCTTATTTTTGCCTTTTCCCCAAATAATTTAAGAATGATGTTGCTCAAGTTTTGGAGCAATGCATGACTGAATATCCTGTTGCCTCCAAAAGTCACCACCTGTCTGTTTTAGCCAAAGAGGAGATGGGAAGCAAATATCTTTGAACGGAGTCAGAGTATTAAATGCTACCTCACTCTCTGTGTTGCTTGACAAGTTAGGATGGGAAATCTAGTAAGGATCTGTTTTCATATCTTAATCATCTCATCCAGTTCCCAGCTAAATAACTCTCCCAGTGTGCATAAATATAAACATAAATGAATACAGGTACCTAGAATTTATATTCTGACACACTGACACTGATTTCTTTATGTTATTGCAATATATTGGAAACATAATAATTTCCAGTCTCCAAACTGTGTGTGTGTGTGTATGTGTATGTGTGTGTATATATGTGTATATATATATATAATTAATATATATAATTAATTAATATATATAATTAATATATATATATATATATATA